>NW_013953195.1:108184-109776 GCF_001266775.1 Austrofundulus limnaeus
ACACACACACACACACACACACACACACACACACACACACACACACATCAGCAAGTAAACATGCAACACAAAATGCCAAATAGGTTCAGAATTTTCAGAGTTGTACAGTAACAAAGTACAAATACTTTGTTACTGTACTTATGCAGAAATTTTTGGTTATCTATACTTTACTTGAGTAATTATTTTTCAGCGTACTTTTTACATTTTTATTCAATTATCTGTACTTTCTACTTCTTAAATTTTTAAAAAAGGTAAGAAATAGAGTCATTACTCCTATTTTCATTTCAGCTTGTTATTGTTAAAAAATACTCTCCTGAAAAATTGTGTCTCCTGGATAGAGTGAATTTAATTGTGGTTGCATGAGAAGTATAAATATATACCATTCTGATACAATATTTAGCTTGTATACAATTAATCAACGCTGCACACCTTTAGAAAAAATAATTTTGAAGAGGTCACCTTCCAGTAAATGTATTTTAGAAAATCTAAGCACTCATTTTTACTCAATACTTTTGTTTTTATTACTTAAGTACATTTTATGTCAGAAATTTACTTTTGATATTAACTACAAAATAAATCAGACACTTTAAGACTTTTACTCAAGTAATATTCTTAGAGAAGACTTGAACTTTTACCAAAGTAATTTTATGATAAGATACTTGTACTTTTACTCAAGTATCACTTTCAGGTACTTTATACAACATTGAGAATTTTCTGTCATGTGTACACAAAACATTGTTTGTGTGTGATTTAAACAGCAGGGGCAGGTGTATTGGTCCACGTATCAATATTATTGATACCAAAATGATTATTGGTATCAGACTGCAGTAACATTGATTCATTTGTTAACTCTTTATTTGCACTACTGACTTTATTTTTCTCAAATAAAGTGAAAAATTAAGTTGGTAGTCCAGTCTCCACATGCACGCATGAAATGAGAATTATTATTTTTTTGTGTGTGTTAACATTGTTTTATTTATATTTTTGTTACGTTGTTGCTTCGTTTTGTTGTTTTGCACCAGTGACTTTTTGTGCAGCAGAAAATAATAAAGGAATTCTTTGTTTAATTTTACGCTGTTAGTTAACACAAAACATGTTTTTTTTTTTACCTAAAACCTTTGTCCTTATCATAATTGACTATCTAAAAGCAAAAATCATAACATTATTTAATGGACATGACAGATATTGGTATTAGAATCTGAGACACTAGCCCTGTATTTACTCAGGATCAGGATCTCCCACCCATTTTAAAAAGTGACCTAGTTTTGCAAAAAACTTTTCTCTGAAAAGTGTAACCAAGTGCACACACAGAGAGCTTATTGTAGATTAAAATTGTGGTTTCACGTATTATGTGCAAGTTTTGATATTTGATTTAAATTGGGCTAAACACTGCATTAGTCTGGCTGATGCGGATCTGCTTCAATCTATTGCTTTGTTTTAAAAACATCTCAAAAGTGCAGCAATTTAAAAAAAAAACTTTTCCAGAACTAAACTATATTTACTAAAAAGCTGAGTTAGAATAAAATGTGTGGCTTGAACAAAAAAGGTTACATGAAGTTTGTAGGAATTGGAGCCAAAGAGCTTTCCCACTT
>NW_013953195.1:109811-111826 GCF_001266775.1 Austrofundulus limnaeus
AGAAAGGGGGCAGTGGGTTTTTGCAAAACCAGATTTTCTCCTTTGAAAACGTGTTTTCCATGCTCCAGTCATCATCTGGACTGAATAACAGAGACTAAAGCGGTCTTGTACAGCCTTGGCTGCCTGACCGAGAGATACTCACCAGTTCAACTCAAACACACACACACGCGCGCACGCACGCACGCACGCACGCACGCACACACGCACGCACGCACGCACGCACACACACACACACACACACACACGAACAAAAGCAATTGGAGCTTTCTAGTTATAAAAAGAAAAAAAAAACATAAAGCTCTGTCTCGTTTCAGAGGTTCTGCCAGATCAGCCATAAAAGTCTTCAGCATGAAAACTGGCCGATGATCAAAAACTACACTTACATCACTGAAAATAACACTCACTGAAAGAGAAACAATCAGAACCGGCCTGCGTTTGGGCGACTGAAGCATTAAAGCCGGGCTTGCTAAGTGACAACAGGGATGTCAGTGTTTCCTGTCCAGCTGATGAGACATTTATCTGACATCACTCAGCACATGTGGGATTATTTCCCTCCAAGATCAATTAAAGATGATGAAGCTACCTTTGCATTCTGGACATCCTGTGTAACTCCATATCATCACTTCCACGGAAGCCTTTAGCAAAGGGGTTGTTCTCAATCTTCAGCTGGGTGATCTGAAACAGTAGTTAATAAAGAAACATCTCATTGCTTAAATACCGTTTATTAAAACCAGCAATTTTAAAAGAATTGTTTGATTCTGACTATTTCACAAAGTGCTTTTGTACTTTTTTGGGGGTGAATCTGATTCCTTAAAGTAACCACAGGAGAACAAACTAACAGACCATTCCAGAAAACTAAATCAGTTTTATAGAGATCCTAAGCTTACAATGTTCTATTAAATCCTCCCAAAGTGATTTATAGATCTTCAAAATCATGACTATATTTAGGTTAAAAAAAACTATATATGCTCAGTTTATTTTAAGAACTTTAAGGTCGGTAAATTCGTAATAATCCAGAACAAATCCGGGGATATCCCTCTCATGAACGGTGGTTTCTTATAGGTAAAGCTGGTTTTTTTTGTGTACTTCCAGCTTTCTGACAGAACTGGAGGTTTATATTGGCTGACACCTACACCCAACCTTGTAAAATCTATCATGTGACACTTTGCATCGCTTCTTGTTAATTTGAGTCGGCAGGCGGATAATTTATATGTTGTTTCGTGATTTTCAAACCATTAGAATAAAACGTTTGAAGTGTATTTACACTCCGCAAACAAATTACATTCAAAGAGAGATTTTGAAGTTCAGAGAAAACAGTTTGTTTTTTTGTCTCACTATTTTCTAAACGAGTAAACAAATCTCAATCAGGCAAAAAAACCTAAAGCTCACAAACATATTTCCAAGTGTTTTGAGCCAAAAAACATAAACATAATTTAACACATTCCTCAATAAACTTGGACAGAAATCTTAAGAAAACACTTTAAACAAAGAAAGGCCAGTTTAGAAGAATGTTCTAATGACAGGAAGGAGCAGAAACCTGAAACTCTTGACTGGTTTCATTAAGCTGGAAGCCCAACAGGTGAACTGGACACGCACGTGCCTGCAGCTCCTGGCAGATGTTTGGCTGTTTGATTGGAAATCAGAAATGCTTGTTTTTCCTGCAGGTCTGGAAAGTCCTAATCATTATCCCAGGAGGGGTTACGATCCCAGCCCCCAATAACATGTCTGAAAATAATGAATGGTTTTCTCCAGAATGGTGGTCATTTTGCGCTTCCTGTGCCCAGAGGTGAGGAGGCTTCTGATTGGCTGCAGGGACGTTTTGGGCTTTTTTTCCCCCCTCCCGCTCATTATTTTCTGACCCATAAACAAGAACCATACAGGCGCACAAAGGATGCCAAACAGACGCTGTTTACTTACATTTATACCATGAAAAAAGTTTTTATTATTCCTACAATGATTTGAACAAGTTAAAGTTAAAAGAACGAGGCTGTGCGGCTTCCAGGACTGTATTTACT
>NW_013953195.1:112877-118723 GCF_001266775.1 Austrofundulus limnaeus
ATACAGTGAAGATTTAGATACCAAAATAGAAAAGAAAGAAAGAAAGAAAGAAAGAAAGAAAGAAAGAAAGAAAGAAAGAAAGAAAGAAAGAAAGAAAGAAAAGAAAAGAAAAGAAAAGAAATTTCTACCTTGTGGTTCTGATAGGAAGTGACCGCAATGAAGGCTGTCTCGGGGAAGACATGAGTGCAGAAGGCCGTGTTTTTGGAACCAAATCCGTTGTTTTCATCCGCCTTCACGATGTGAATCCTCGGCTGATATTTGTGCATCGAGTTCAGAATAATCTGGGGGAAAAAAACAACAGAAAGCAGCTTTTTAAAAACGATTTAAAGGCTTAAACATTACAAAAATAAAAATAAATAGGTAAAAAAATAAACAAAATAAAAAATGAAATAAATAAACTTTAGGGAAACGATTAGATTTATTTTTTGCAGAAAGAAAAATCTACTTTGCAGCAAATAAAAAACTAATGTCTAACTTAGTTTGTTTTTTATGACGTAATTGTTAATTAATACTTGGGTTTTTCCAAAGTGCTAAAATATTTTTCAATCTGTGACAGAAATGGAACAAAAAATAAATAAAGCAAAACAGAAACTTGTTCTTATAAATCTGTTCAATCACTTCATGACTCGACATCAAGAAGGGGTTTTCTTTGAAGTTTGTGCTCGAAAAAGCATGCCCAAATGTAACTGGGTGTATCTCAGCACCTAAAAACACCATATAAATACACTTGATACCAAAATAAAGCTAACACTTGGGAGATTTCAACAGGAGTGTAAGTATCACATCATAAGCTTTTGTTTCAGAGATAATGAGGATGGAACATAGAAAAAATAGCTTTTTTCCCCCCTCACCTGAGGTTTTTCTGCGTTATACAGTATATAAAAGTATAATGAATAAGGCTAAAAACTCTTGGAAACCATGAATCCATTTATGGACATTACTTGTGCAAAACCTCATGCTGCTGAAGTAAAATACAACAAAGTTACAGAGGTTTTAGTAAAAAATATATTTAGGCGTTTTTTCTTGTGGCACAGATTGGCACAAATTGGCACATTTTGGCACCACCTACAAAAGTAGAGTTTTTTTTAAAGTTTTTAGTTACAAAACTTACAAAACTTGATAAATAAGTAAGCTAACTGGCAAAAACGGCACATTTTATATTTATTTTATTTTTTAAACGGTGCGTAGACACAACCGGAAGTGCGGTGTGTGACGCTGCGCTTTACGCGTAAAACGTGTTTTTAGCTCTGAGGAGCAGGTAGCCTTACGCGGGACTGTAACTTCAGTTTGGATTGGCCGATTTGCACAAATGACCCCTCCTTTTCATCCTTGGAACCAGTAGAATCAAGCTGTCTACAGCACGTTCATGTAAACCTGACCAGTCWCCCGCTATAAGGAGAGGAAGTCTGTGACGCAATTTGAAAGACTTTCACCTTCCTCCAATGAACGTCTTGTAATTGGGTCAGACGGGGCTATTTTGGAGAAGGAAGTGCTTGAAACTCATACCGGGAAATGTAGTTGAATATAAGTTTATGCCAGTGGGTTTAGGATTTGGAGGAAAAAAATACGAAGGTAAGAAAACTTATGTTTTATAATTTTCAAATCCGAGTGCTAGGTCTTCTTTTTTTTGCTGCTAGTTGAGTGAATTCTGGTTGGATTGTGATGAAACTTATATTTTTAGAATTTGTCAGGTCTCTGCTTTCAGCTGACATGTTTGTGTGTGAAGAAGTCACGGGGTGAACAGCTGAGACCGGATTTTGCAGAGGTGCCCTTTTGTGCAGTTTGTTTACATACAGATTCGACTGTGTGTTGTTTTATCTGTGTCTGGTGGACGTAGAAATGGTTTCTTTGAGTTTTTAGCCAAGATTCTGACATTTCTATAGATACCACACATGTCTATGTCTACTAATGAGAACGTTGGTTAATAATAATAATAATAATAATAATAATAATAATAATAATAATAATAATAATAATAATAATAATAATAATAATAATAATAAAAGATTTTGCCCCCGCCGGCGGGGGCGTGGGGCTCAAGAGTTAAATTTATTTTTGTGACATTAATGCTTTTTAAGCAAAGTTAATTGGTTTTACAATTCTTAATGAAGAACAACTAAAACAAGTTTGTAATTATCATTAATAGCATTTAGTCTAATGATCTGATTGGCTTTATTTAATCCTGAAATCTAAACAAAAAACGTTGATTAAAGTTCATGTTTCCACTTTAAATCCTCATCAGTAAAGCACAGTTTGCTGTGCAGACACATACAGCTCCTGCAGCTCACATTTAGCTGAACTTGAGCTTTGAACGTCTTCACGCTCTGATCTGTGCTTTTTATGATTCTTCAGTGAGTTCAGGGAGTTTTACTTATCATGGTTTATTTATTTGTTTGTTTTGTGATATTGCTTTTGTCAAATTCAGGATGAAAATAGAGAAGTTTCTAACTCCACCTCCTTCTGCTCCCTCCAACCCCACCTTCCAGTCCCGATAGACATTTCACCTCATCTCTTGTCTCAAGGATTGTTTTTGTACCTGCCTTTCACTGCCAGCACCGCAGACCTGGAATTGCCCTGACCTCAAGTACCTGCTGCATCACTGAGGCCTTTGATAACAACCATCTTATATAAAGTGGGAAACTTCCTAATGAGCATAGCTTCTCAGAATCCAATTGATAAAAATGTACAATTTAAAGGACATTTCTGACCCCTCAGAAGCATCAGTCCACTCAGAAACACAGGATTGTCTCACTGAGTCGAACATTTTGGATTCTTCCCCCAACCAGCAGCTCTGCTTGTCTTTGGGTTCTAAACGACACTCTGATTGCAAAACTTTCTGCAGCCGGAGCAATGAAAAAAGTAGGTTAAACGAAACCATTTTCCATGTGTGCATTCATTACTGGCTCATTGGTTGGGCCCGCAGAGATCCAACCAAAACTGGGACAGACCACAAGTCCATCAAACGTGTCAGTCAGCGCAGGAGGTTCAGAATCTCTGCCTTGGAGACATATTACATACGCTCCACTGACTGAGCGTTCCTGTGGACAAAATGGGGGGCTGTGTCTGTGTTTTTACAGACCACCCACTGGGACCCCAGAACACACCTCGTTCTCTTGGCCCAGTCTCTGGCCTGCCTGGTCCCTTGCATCTCCAGCCCCTCCTCCCCCTGCAACCTCTGGATGATATGTTTAATGATAGTGAGGGATCACTTCGGGTCTCAAGAGGCTGCCCTTTGCTTTCAAGCTCTGCAAACATCAGAGAGTTTCCCCGAGCCTCGGGATTAGCCGGCTTTGTACACCATCATCCAGTGCTCATCGCACACCGCCACTCGAACGTAAACAGAGCGGCCCTCGCACTCCAATCCACCCTGTGGGCCCTGAGCATGTGTGGGGAGGCACGGAGACGAGTGCGGGAGCACAACCGACGAAGGGGGAGATTAATAATCCTGAGAAGTATTCTGGGAGCTGAGAGGAAGATCAAAGCTAAACTCTTCAGCTTGGTATGAAATCTGAGACAAAAACAAAATTTTATTTTAGGACTCAAAGACTAAAAAACAGCAATACTTTGAATCTGACAATGAGACCAACTTTCTCTTGACCTAAACACCACAGAAAGACTCAAATTAAAGAATAATCTGAAGAATTGAGCACAAAATCCAAAGTAACAACTGGCTAATTTGAAACAATAAACGAATCTGTCAAACCTCAAAGTTTAGTCATGTGATATCAATAATAAAAACGCTTCAAAGCAAGTTTTCAGAGTTACTTCATGCAACTAAAACATAAAAAAATTAACCTGTGGAACTCAGAATTCCATTATGGAAGGGCTTAATTTGAATTCAATTCCCTTTCAAAGTTGTTGTTTAGTATGATGCAATACTTATTTATTTATTTATTTATTTATTTATTTATTTATTTATTTATTGACAGGTTGGCTGCATCAGGCTTTCCCAGGTGTGTAATGACAATAAAAATGATTTTTCCCTACGTTTCTTCCATTGTATTCAACTTATTACTTGCTTATCATATAAAAAACCTCACTGCAGGCAACACATACAGCTTTTGACAACACTCTGTTCTGTGTAAAAATGCAGTATCAAATTGGTCCAACTATAGATAGATGAGTATCGGTATCAGATTGATACTAGTGCGATGAAATAGATTTTTTTTTACACTTTACGCTGACTTTACTTTTCATAAAACATGGAAAAATTAAAGTTTGTTTGTAGTCTCCACATTGTTTGGTGTTAGTCATTAGTCTACATCAAGCTGACATGCAGTATTTTATTTATTTATTTTGTTATTAGCATTGTTTATATTTTTCTTGCATTGTTTCTTACATTATTTTTGTCATTGTGAAAGAGAATAATTAATTAATAATTTTGTTACTGTTCCATTGTTTTATTTTGTTGTTAGTTAATAAAAAACATTTTTATTTGCCTAAAATATTTATTCTGTGTTTCATCATAATAAACAAACTAAATATTCAATCACAAGTATCGATATTAGAATTTGCAATATTAGTTTGTATTTATTTGGTATGGATCAATGGCCCACCCTATTTAGCTTGAAAGAACAATAAATAACAAAAAAATAAAATAAAAATAAAAAACCTAACAATTTTTCCTATAAAATTTTCGTTGCAAAAGAATAAAGTTTTAAATGTTTGGAACACTGATAAAAAGGATCTAATTCACTAAACTTCACATTAACAAACTGCAGCTTCCAGTCTGTCCTGACTCACTTTGGTCTGCATCGGTGTGATTTGGCTTTGTGAGTTGCTGCTAGTGAATAAATGATCAGCTACAAGTTATTTCGACCAGCTGCAGCTGACTGAGTGTGTGTTCCTGGCTGACCACCAGGGTCTTAATTATGCATCTCCTGGTGTTGAGGAAGAGGCAGAGCTCGGACCGCAGCCAAGTGGAACAAAAAAACTCCCAACAGAAATCAAGCAGCAGGTCCATTTCATCAGTGGCAGGTCAACGTTCTCGAGGTAACAGTGAGAATATGGAGAAAAGAAGACCTAAACATAATCCAAGTAATACAGGTTAATTTGAGTATAAATAAATGTATTTATTACTGTGTTTGTGGCTAATTGTCTTTTAAATTTGTGTTTTTGCCTCTATGTGTTTGATTCAAAGTATAAAAAAACTAAATGCAACTTTTTATTTTCTTTATTTGGATGGTTCTACAGACATAATCTTATTTTTGTTATTATTTTTCATAAAATCTGGCCTTTTTAGATTCTTTTTTTCCCAACTGCTTTTTATTTTACAGCACAGCTTGTTCCCTAAAACAAATGTTCCTAATTGTGAGACTATTAGGAAGATGTTTAATTAGGTCTCAGCGTTCTCATCATTTCTAACATTTATGAAAACCTGCTGCCAGCAGGACAGTTAGCTGATTAAATTTTTTGTGCTCTTTGTTAGACAGGAATTTTCTTTGAAAGAAGCCTAATTCCAGATGTAGAATAATGAGGGCTTGAATAAGGAAAATGGATGGATTCAAATCTAAAAATGTGGATCACATTATTTTCTAGGAGGTTGTAGAATCTACCCAACCACGGGACTCGTTGATGTCCAATTTCTCCAATTTAACATGAGTTAGTGTTAAACTGAAATTAGTTTCTGTTGTAGGTGAATCGCGGTGAATTATTCACCGGTATTTAAACTATAGCAATAAAACGAAATACTTAGGCAGAAGAAAAGGTTGTTAAACAAATTTTGTTGTTTCATGTTTGTTAGTATTTAAGATTATAAAGCTATAAATTATTCTTTTTTTTAGCAAAACAAGTTTTATTATTTACAAATTTTATATTTTGCTTAAAAATGAAGACCAATATCCTTA
>NW_013953195.1:119723-122048 GCF_001266775.1 Austrofundulus limnaeus
TAATAATAATAATAGAAACCAGCGCATGTAGTCTCAGTCATCTAGGACTTTAAAGAACATGACGCACAGAGGTCAGATCCGGTGGATGTTTACTACTTTCCAAAAATGTTTGCATTCACGCACTGACCCATAAAGTGTCATCCCGCAACATGTTGCCGGATAAAGGACAGAATTAGTTCCAGACATGGATTTGCTCTGGTCATTATCTGCAGGATCTGATTATCCTCTTCAAGTGTCGCCTCTTTTAAAGGCACTGACCCAAAACAAGGCGCTCCTGGCCCACGGGTCGGAGATCAGATTTTTTTTGTATCCAGACTGTGTGGAGAACATGTTTCTGAGCGCATGCTTCAGGCGGCTGCTGTAGGAGCTGGAGGAAAAGTCATCAGCATTTATCTGCCTCGGACTGAGAGCCGTCTCCCTGCAGGCTGCGGATCTTGGCAGGCGTCAGAAAAAAACAAAACAGTTCATAACTCTGAAGGAAATATTGCGCTCACTTCCGATTCTCGTCCATCAGGAATGAATAAAATTTCCTGCCGGGATCAGCACCGGATAAAGAAACCCGGGGATCCCTGAAACTATTTTTATTCGACTTTACTGTGAAAACAATACTAATAAAACGAACTAACGAAGTCAAAAACGTGATTTATATATTTATTTATTTATTTTTTACCATTTATTATCAGCAAATTTGTATCGATGATCGTCTGCAGGAACAACATCCATCAGGAGAATATATTTGGTTTTGGGGTTTAATCCCGTGACCTTCACTTTGAAGCTGGGGAACATTCTCCTGTAAAGAACAAACCAAACAAACGTTTTAGTGAAAAAATGTCTAAAAGTCTCCAGTTTATACATTCCATCTATTTTAAACAAAACCATAAAGAAACGAAACGTGTCTTTCACCTTTTTTATGAGTCCAACTTTTACTTCAAACTAAACCCAATTAAAAGGCGTACATTTGTGGGACCTGACTTATGTTTAAAGCCTTTATTTAGTTTGGAGAGGGAGCTTATTTTAAGAGAAGGGCGTTTTTTGTCTGAGAGGAACCATTATACAGTTTTTCTCTGCCATTACCCCCCCCCCCCCCACATATCATTTTGGTAAATCATATATTTCCCATACTGCAGAAAGTTAACCCTTGCATTAAAAGTACGCGCAGTTTCCTCTGGCTTGCAGCTGCGTTCAATAATTGATCTGAGTCATTTACAGTAACACGTGTGGGCTGTTTGCAGACACCAGCAGCCATCATGCATACATGTATGTTCACACTCCACCTGGGAGCTGACAGCGACGCACGCTTCCAGGCAGCACGCAGCGCACACATCCACAGCGGAGTGGAGCAGCCCTAAAGTCACACAAAACCAGATCTGAATGCAGCTGATGAGAGGATCAGGATGTGTTTTCGAGCAGAGATAAGTCTTCCTGTTGTCTCTCACGCTGATTGGTCCGTTTCATTCTTCAAAATCAGGCCACCCAGGCTAAAAACCTGTGCGTTCGGTTAAATGGTTCACCAGATGTTTTTTTTTACTCCCATGTTTCCAAATCCTCTAAGTTAAAAAATAAACTATCTAGTGTGTAACAAAACACGTCCAAAAGTGCTTCTTACCGTCCAGCTTTGGTTATAATCATTTCCGTGCCCACCTCGTGAAACTTCATCCATAACTCCCTCTCGTGCAGGTAGACTTTTATACCTTCCATTCCCTTCAAAATAAAACAAAAAATCGTTAAATATCACCGCTACAGGCCTGTTTTACGCGTGAGTCCTGCGCCTTTAAAACTCATTGCGTGGAATAAAAAAAAAATGTACAGTTTAAACGTTTTTTGTAATATTGAAATATAACAAAAGTTGAGAAATAATAGTAAGTTTTATGCGCCGGAAATTAGTTTAAAATTAACTTTTTGCGCTAAAGCTTGCTTGTATAAAACTTGTGATGACACGACCAAACGTTTTAAATCCTATTTCTAGGCATTTCACAAGACATTTTTAATTTAGTACTTCAAAATTTGTTTTTAATTTGTTTTACGTCTGAAATGTTATTTTTTAAAACTCAATAGACGCAGAACAAGAACAAGAAAAATAATTGTTTAAATGAAAGAAAAAGAAAAAAAAACCTAAATTTGCATTTTGCAAATGTAGGTGAAAACAAAAACCAGTTCAGTTTGAATAAATGTTCAACTTTAACCGTTTTTGTGAGTTTGACCCCTGAGTTTGTGGCCTGCAGGATTCAGGGCCCTCGCAGACACACATACAGGAGCCACACACACACACACACACACACACACACACACACACACACACACACACACACACACACACACACACAC
>NW_013953195.1:123048-141898 GCF_001266775.1 Austrofundulus limnaeus
CACACACACACACACACACACACACACACACACACACACACACACACACACACACACACACACACGGTGAAATTTGGCTCGATTTCAACAGAAATGCAGGCTGAATTTTATTATAAAGCAGTCAGAATTCAGGACAGTTTCTCGCAGCTGTGAAACCAAAAGATGTTTGAAAAAGGATCATAAAAGGAAACAACACTTTAAAAATTCAGTTGTTTTAAGTGGAAAACAAACTCATCTTTGTCATAAATGTAGACTATTTTGCAGACAGTCATTTTAGTGGGAACTAGACTTAACAAGAATGTAGTTTTTGGAGCTCATGCTGCAAATGATATCTTTATTTTAGAACAAAAAAAGAATTTTCTGCATATTTTGCAAACTGAAGACGCACAAATGTTCGTTTTCCCCGACTTGTGTCACGTGAAGTTCAGAGTAAAACAAACTGCACATAACTCCTCTCCACAGAGCTTCTGCAACTTGTTCTATATGGAAACTGTTCTGAAAAGCATCAGAGCAGAATCATCTTACCTAAACCCCAGAAAGCACTTGGTGTACAGGCTGCGAGAGGCGCAACAGAAAAAAGCACCGTTTCCACTTTAAACGCTCCAGTCAGATAATCCAGACGTTTTGCACGAATAAGCTGCTCGGATTCTCCATGAATCCTCCCTGTTTGCCCTCTCAGATTTCCGCTACGCAGAGCCGAGATCCTGAAGGAGCCTCTACGAGACGCTGCTTGGTTCCTTTCGGAGCATTTTAACCACGTCTCGAGCCCCCCTCGTCTCGTTTTGTGAGCCGAGCCCCTGGTAGCACTTAGCGCTAAGCTGTAGCCGAATCTCGATGGAGCAGGTCGGACATCTCCTTCTCCCCTCCTCTCCCTGTCAGTCTCTGCTGCTTTGTCAGCTCCACGGCTCCCTCTCCTCCCTCTGCTGCGTGTCAGCGGCCAAACAGCGCCGAGCGGAAACGGAGTCCGGACACGTAAGAGGAGGGGGGCAAGGGGGGGACGGACCGAGGAGGAGGAGAAGGAGGAAGAGGGGGGATGTTGCTTGAACACGAATGACACTACATCCCAAAAATACTGATTCCTTCCAGGTCCCCACCCCTGGTTTTCTTATTTGTCCACTCTAAACCACTCTGTAATCCCAGGCTGTAATCCATGTGATGTTTGCAGCGTCACGTGCCATTACGCGCAGTTTTACGCACACCTGTACGCACGGTCTTCACATGTTGTGCAAATGTTTTTGTCACTCATTTTTTAACTATTTGTGTCTATTAAGAATTGTTTTTGTCAGGTTTATGTTTTTAAATATAATAAAAATTTTGCGACAGTTTAATTGCAGAAAATTGTTTAAACTTTTTGTTTCCGATGTGTTTTCAGACATGAGCTAAGACGCAGTTTTCCAAAGTGAGCAAAACGACTTTTAAACATTAAATGGGAAAACATTAACTAATAATTTTAGACCTAAGTCTCTGCACAGGTTTTATTTACAGTTTAAATTCTGACTAAATTAATCCGCAATTGATTCTGATCCCATTTTCCATAAAAAACCCGATTCACCTTTTACTTAAATTTGTAAAGGAAAAAAAAAAAGAAAAAACATTTAGCTCAGCCTGTTTTTCAGAAAGAAAATCAAAACATTTGAAACTTTCAGAGAAAAAAGTATGGATTTGATTGTTTTACATTAGGTGTAAAAACACATTTTCTCATTATGGTTCTGACCCTGTGAGCTGTTTTATGTAACAACAGCAATGCTTATTACGTTTGAATTGTTTTTGTTTGAAAACCTGATCTATTTCTGAATCCTATTATTTTGTAGGCAACATCAGCACAGATGATTGTCACTGTCTTGATAATAAAAAAGAATCAAATCCTTTGTTCCTGAGAGAAAAGAAACAGCTGGTCCTTGTTTAATAACTTCAAAACAAATCAAAATGCTATTAGTTGGATGAGTTAGTGGAACTTTATGTAAAAAAAATCAAATCTTTAGCAAAAAAATCTAATAAAAGTAATTTCTGGTAATATAAATGAAGCACGCAGACACACACTGGCAGGATCTGATCTTTCCAACTTTAAAACTTGTTCAATCACATCTTATCTTATCATATGAACTGATCTGAGGAAAAAAAAAACACCGCAACAAGTTTTCAAAAAATTAAACAAAAAACACATCATTATCAGTTTCATGATGCAGAAAAGAATCCAATGAATGTTGGCTATTAATCTTTTTTTCAAATTAAATTCATATATTTGTTCAAATGTTGTTTGTTTGGGGAATATATTTTACACATTTATACAGAAATTAAATAGAAAATAAGATGAGCAACACGCTACAGTCCTAGATAATAAATAAATACCACAGGGTCATGTTTTAGGTAATAAATAATGCAGGATTTGCACTGTTAAAAGGAAAAACTGCAGCGTTGAATCTGACCGGAAGTTCCGTCTATCAAGTAAAATAAACAAACACGCAATATCACTAAAGAAACTTCAGAAAATGCGACTTAAAAGGTGAAATAAACCCATGCCTGATGCGTGCATGATGAGAAAACAAACTGGAGGCCATACACACACCGACACATAGGCCTATACACAAAAACACACTCACACAAACATACAAAAACAAGCAACAACAAAATCCTAAGGTGATTGCTAATGACTTTAACTTGTTTTCACCAGACTAAAACAATGTATTATTTGAAGACACGCAGCTCTATATCAAACGAAGAGTTTTTTTTGTTTGTTTATTAAATATATTTTTTGTCTAAACCAGCCGCTCTTGAATGAGGGGAAGACTGGAAACCATCACGTCAGGTTTTTTCCAGCTGGAGTCCCAGTGTTACGGAAGAATAATTAATGGCACCTACATTTAAAACAACACGCGCGCACTGAAATAAGTCATGATTATGGATTAGACAAGAAAAACGTGCACGTTCTGTCATCGAATCATATTTGCGCACGATCTCAGCTCAAACGATTACCATAATCTTTAACATCTAATTGACTGAACATTTATTTCTGCATTTGTTGTAGGATTCATTATCTATCTTGTTTATAGAAATATTTTGTTAATCTAAATATTGCTTAATTATAAATGTACCTGTTATTAAAACTTTCTTTACCAACATTTTACCAAATAGCACGTGGGACATGCACAGATATCTAAATCAACGTGACTCTGCAGGATAATTATAATAAAGAAAAAAAAAATCTTGGGTCACCTCATTTCCTGTTCTTAAATTTTCTAAAATTGAGATGTCAAAGTAAAATGTAGTAAAGACTGTCTATAATAAAATATATAAACGTGCAAAAATAAATGTCCGGATTTTGCATTTACTCTAAAACTATAAACTAAATGCATGGATGTACCGATAAGTTTTATTCTGAAAAGACTGTAAACGGAAACGTTTTTATATATGTAATAAATAATGACGATAAATAAATTATAAATATGGATAGATAATCAACAACATGTCTTCATGGTAATGGCTTTAATCATGAACAAAACAGTCATTCAGCAGGCTGCAGGAACTTATAAATAAATTCGGTGTAAACCTCAAACCAAAATGAAGTCTGGAGGAGCGACTCTAACAATCAAAAGTCAGCACAAAACAATTGGCCTCTTGTTAAATATTACCAGCCTTGCCTTGGATATTGAGTATTTGCACTAAAAGCAACGATACAACTCGGTATTACACACATACACACTCACACACTCCTTGCACACGTGTCTTACCTCCTGCTTGTCCAGTGCAGTTCAGTGATTTGATGCTCCTTCTTGTTTAAAGTCTGGACTTGAGCGGGCAAGGCCGGTGAAAATGCTGCTGTGGCTAACCACTGTGGTGCAACTTGTTGATCAAAGACAGGAGTTCTGCAACAGAGACCTGCAGCTGTGAGGTTTGTGGCCTGGAAAAACAAAATAAAATAAAACAAACAAAAAAACAATAAATATCCAGTTTGGCTTTCAGGAGCTGAGGAGAGAAGGACAGCAAAAGACTTGAACGTGATAACCAAATGATGTTTTATTTTGGACGGATGGCACATTTCTGAAACAGAGGATTGAGTCATTCCTCATCAGGCATCTGCTTGTGTGTTCAGTTAAAGCTCTGATGTCAGACGAGGAAGCACGTGTGAATGATTATTTTCTACAAAATGCATCTTTAAAGTTATTTCTTTTAAAACAGCTAAACGCTGACTACAAAGCGACAGGTTTTCCGTGCGCCTTTACGCATTCGGTGCGTTTTTACGCATTGGCGCCCCATTCCGCCACGTTGCGCAAAAGCGTTCAAGTAAAACAAACTGAGATCCATTTTGTGCAGAAACTGTAAGTGATTTGACTGATGTCTGAGAGGTGATGAGATGAGCTCCGACTCAGCTACCATCCTCCTCTTTATTCCCTCGACATTTTTTCGGTTTCTAACCTCCTTCCCTAATCCAGCCTGGTTTCACCCTCCATGGCCACACATGGGCCTGTGGTCCGCCACTCGCCCCAACTCTTTTTTAGCTGTCTCGTTATTCCCCCCCCCCCCCCCCTCTCCTCACTCTCAACCTCCTGAATGAGTTTATCCTTGTTCCACTACAGGAGGCAGAGATAAGGTATCAGGGGACGTCATGGCAACGCGAGGGGCGCGCATGCACAGTCACACAGAGGGTCCTACTTGAACGACCTGAGGAGTGGGCTCAGTGGTGGCGGTGAGCTTGGGGCTGACACATTTCTGCTAACAATCACATCACACAGGGACTCACATTCCAACTTCCTGATCACTCCCCTCGCCCCCAATACACCGCCCCCCTCCACCCTCTATGCCTCCTAATGTTCATCCTCCCCCCACAGGACCGACTCTATTCGGCACTCAGAGATGTTAGAGCTAATGCACTTTATAAATAAAATGAACTGGATTGATCTGCATGTGAATGTTTGAAAAATTATGAAACCTAGGGCAGGCAATTAAACTTATTTGTGCACATCTGGATATACAGTTCATTTTGACTCGTTCTGCAGGATGAAGCATTTCATGTACTCTGCTTCCATCTAGTGGTCATTTTAATGCATTACAACTAAGCAGGGTGCCATTTCAAAATGCTGTGTCTTGTTTATTTAGATTATTTTAACGTCTTTAAAATGAGGTATTGTAAATATCAACTATATTAAAATATACTACGCACTATGGAAAAAAGCAAGCAATTGATTTTGGTTTCATTTTTATGTATATTTTAACACAATAAATAAAGTAATTAAAAGTTGTTTCAGCTGAAGCAAACAGATTTAACGTTATCAGCTATAAAGATCTGTCTTCTACAAATATTCTTGAGTGTTTTAATTTTTTAATGCACACAATTTTAGCAAATTGCAGTTGGTCAAATCAAAACATTGCAGACTGAAAGCACAGGAGGCATGCTTTGTCTTTAGCAGTGATTTTGTTCAAAACACTAAATAAGCAAAGTTTAAAAAAGTGTATAATCGGAAGACAGATGTACAACATGATTCAGCAGTTCACCAATAAATGAAAATTAAGGTATCTGAAAGTAATTAAATTTGGAAAACAAAAAGAAAAAATTAATACAAGAGATTTGTTTGTGCAGTCAAATATATTACAATTTTCAGTTGTAATTTTGTACGCTGTAAAATTACAGAAAAAAAGTTGCTGGCGATCTAAACTTGACACAAATAAAATAAAATCTTTTCTGATCCCTGCATAACAAAATCAAAAATCCTATCAAACACAGTCATTGTGCGATGCAAAGGCTGTCAGTGATCTCTGAAATACTCATGTCTCTGTGTTGAAAAAACAGAGGCTCTCATAACACATTTGTGTTTAACATTATTTATTATCACCTGCCACCTACAGAGCTGAGCTAATGAGCATGGGAGTGACTCGGTGTGGTCTGCTCCAACCACGTTCACAGATCCTCAGGGCCTGTTGGCCATCACGTCTCACTTCAGTCAGGTCAAAGCACATTCAACTCTGACTTGTTCAAATGCACAAATTATGACTGCAAAGCCAAAAAAAAAATGTATTTGGTGTTTTCTTTGCTTCCTTTAGAGTCTGATAAATCAATCTGTAACTTTGAATCTTTAAAACATGTTGCCTGAATAAAAATTCAACAAGAACAGAAAACTGAATCGGGTGAAGAATTATATAAAAATGGCCTCCATGTAACACCTTTAAGTGACTCATATGAATAGCAGGATGATATTTTATTATTATGTTCATTAATTTTCCATGTGCTTCATTCTAGTGAGGGTCCCTGGTAGGCTGAAGCTTTTTCCAGCTGTTTTTAGGCAAGAGGATCAGTGGATGGTTTGAATAAAAAAAGTAAATGTTTGATTGTTTAATGTTTTTGTCTTAAAATCAGGTCTGAGATAATATTTACAGAATGATAAATTAATCAGTGCAACACAAAACAAGTGTTGTTGAAGAGAATAAATCCCCCCATAGATGTCATGATTAGCAGGAGGATTAGACCCAGAATGGAAACAGAAAAACAAGAGCTCGAGATGATTAAAAACTTTATTTTAATAAGAAAAAGCAAACATCTGAAATGGTCAGTGCTCAACACAGTTGATTTCTGGAAAGATAATAGGAATAGAAAAGGTTGAGGCTGACGAGGGGACGAGGAACAGCTGGGCTGAATGAAACCAAGATGCGGGTGTGTGTGAGTGTGTGTGTGTGCCACCTGGTAGGGACAATTTTTGACCATTCTCCTGGTACACACAGAAGATCCACTGTTCCTTATGGGGACAAAAGCCTGGTCTCTCATTGGGGAAAATACCATTGGTGGGTCAGAGGTTTGAATACGGTGTGAACTGAGTTTAGGCTACTTTGGATCAGGTATGGTTAAGTTTAAGGTAAGGGGTCAGGGTTAGGCTATGTAAATGACCAGTAAATGAATTAAGGTTAATGCAAAGTCCCCATGAGGATAGACCAACCAATGTGTGTGTTTACTTGTTACAGAGTGAGGGCCACTTAAAAAATAGTCACTATCAGTGAGGTCTTTGATATAAAGTGAGAACATTTTCTGAGTCCTCGCTTTTTAAAATTTATTTATTTATTTATTTATTTATTTATTTATTTATTTATTTATTTATGCATGCATGCATGCATGCAGCTCAGCTTTACTAGTTAGGTGTAGAGGTGTTTTAGTGTGAGTGAAGTTTTGGTTTAAGTTAGTGTTAGGAAAAGATAATAGTTTTTGTTAGGAAAAATGTCTGGGTCAGGCACAAATGCAGTTACAAAAATTAATGGAAGTCAATACAAAATCCTCAGTTTCATGCAAGTACAAATGTGTGTGTGTGTGTGTGTGTGTGTGGCCACATTTTTGTTACATTGTGGGAACCATTTTTCAGAAAAAGGCAGCCTTGCGGGGACCAATGCCCGCCAGGTCCCCACAACTTCGGAGGCTGATTTTGGGAGGGAGGTTTGGTTTTAGAACCAAGGTGTGAATTGAGTTTAGGTTAATTTAGGGTCATGTTATCAGGTTAATTTTAGGGTAAACGGTCAGGATTAGGATATAAAATGACCAAAAGATGAATAGAAGTCACTGGAAAGTCCCCATAAGGATAGAGAAACATGGTATGTGGGTGTATGTGTGTGGCAGGACTGATGACTTGGGTTTAAATCGAGGAAGACTGAGCTGAGGAACAATGACTCCTCACACAGGGTAACAAGATGAAACTGAAAAAAAAGAAAAGTAAATGTATCACAAAACATAAAAAAATCTAATACAAAAAACACAAAAAGACAGATCTTGACAAAAAGAGAATTTGTAGAAAATGAATAGAAAGTAGAAACACAGTTATCCACATGGAACTAGACACTCTGTGGGAGAACTGTGGTTCAAATGTTTAAGAAGCTGGCAAAACGGCTCTACAGAGTGCTGCATTTGATATCAGAAAAATGTCCTTCTTGTCTGCAGAAATGTGTTGATGTGCTTTAAAG
This sequence comes from Austrofundulus limnaeus, assembly GCF_001266775.1. Classification (NCBI taxonomy): domain Eukaryota; kingdom Metazoa; phylum Chordata; class Actinopteri; order Cyprinodontiformes; family Rivulidae; genus Austrofundulus; species Austrofundulus limnaeus. The sequence continues at coordinate 130,981 of NW_013953195.1, forward strand.
ACAGTTTAGAAGGACGATCATGAGGACAGTAAGAAGGAGAAAAATTAAAGAGTGATTTTGAAGCAGAAAACAAAAAGCAGTAATACACCACCATATAGACTGGAGACAGGCCAGAAAAAAATGAACATTAGAAGTTACCTCAAAGAAAGCTGTAAAAGTTTAGTTAGTCTACTCAATTTGTAAAAAATAGCTATTTTACAAGAGGGTGGAGTTTATTTTCAATTACAGTAATCTTTGTAACCAGTAGATGACAGTGATGCACACAAAAAGCTGCTTGCAAACCCCAAATAAGCAACATAAAACCTTAACACACACACACACAAAGTTAAATATGTCTGTACATGAATTGTTAATTTGTCCTTTTGGTTCACTACTTTTTAAGTTGCTCACCATTTCCCCATCAGCTGAAAAAGTTCCCAAAATTCATTTGAATCATGTTTCTTTCTTTTCATGCAGTTTAAGAATATTCAGTGACTCAAGTATAAGGTGCGAAGCCTCTCCCTGATCGTGATAACCAAATGATATTTTATTTTGGACGGATGGCACATTTCTGAAACAGAGGATTGAGTCATTCCTCATCAGGCATCTGTTAGTGTGTTCAGTTAAAGCTCTGATGTCAGACGAGGAAACACGTGTGAATGATTATTTTCTACGAAGTACAACTTTAAAGTCCTTTCTTTTCAAACAGCTAAACACAGACTACACAAACTAATGTAGAGTTCTCCTCCTTAGTTTTGACAGATCTTAGGCAGGAAAAAACCTAGTATGCAAACAAGGTTCAAAAACGTAACAAAAAGCTTTAACATAACCAAAAAGGCTGACGAGGCAGCACAAACATGCACTCACTGAAACTCTCAGGAGAGCACAGAACTCACGAGCATGAAGACAAACAGGAAATAATTAGCCAACAAACACTGAGGACAGAAAACAGAATATAAAGACAAACTAATTAAGGACAATAAGAAACACCTGGAGGAGACACAAGAGGAAACAGGTGAGCATGGGCGGGGCTGGAGCAGGGCAGAGATACAGAGGAGAAACACTGAAACACTAGAAAACTAAGGCAGAAAAACACGCAGACCAATGACAAGTTTATCTTTTGAATATTTTGTTTCCAGAGGTGGAACCAAATCATTGTTTTACAAACATCAAACAAGTCTCAAGTCTTTATCCTCAAGTCCCAAGTCAAGTCTAAAGCAGACAGTCAAGTCAGAGTCAAATCTCAAGTCAAGACAGGCAACTGTCAAGTCAAGTCCCAGTTTAAAACTTGGAATTTCAAATCTTTTAGAGTTTTTTTAAACAATGTTGCAGTTATATTAAAGTAAATAATAGACCGTGTGCTCTTTTTTAAAAATATATATTTATCTCAAATTATGATGAAATGTGCAGCTGAACTTGCAAAGTATTTTTAAATACATATGTACGGAGTGTGAAAAAAAGATGGACGGTCTGCCTTTGGTAATTCAGAATGAGTGAAATTAACTGAGGCCCAATTTATAAATAATGTGTTTTAAACTTTAGATTTTGGGTAAAATGTTAAGTCTTTTCAAGTAAACAGGGTCAAGTCCAATTCATGTCACAAGTCTGTCAAATTTTTTTCAAGGCAAGTCTAAAGTCATAAAATTAATGATTCAAATCTGACGAGTCTGAGTCATGTGACTCAAGTCCCCACCTCTGCTGTTTACATTATAACAAAAATATGGGGTTATGTATCCTCTCTGGCACACCTCTGGATCCCCAGGATGAGTTAGAAAGTGTCGCTGGAGAGAGGGATGTCTGGATTTCTTTCCCAGAACTGTTGCCTCTGTGATCAAACTATGGATAAGTGGTAGAAGATGGAGGTTATAACAAAAATATCTTTTTCTTGTCTTCACTGCTTGACCATTCATTCTTACTCATCATAATTTTTACATGATCTTTGGTTGCTATCTCCTAGATTTTGTAGGATCTTCCTCTTACAGCTGCTCTTTAATGGGTCACCAAAGAGACTCGTCGGCCTCTGTTTCACGTGTAGTAACGTTCTAGGTCACATCTCTTATCAGCAAATCTTCTTTCACTATATCCTTGAACCTCCTTTGCGTTTTTCCAACTAAACATCCTTTGGTCCAAATATCCACCACCCTTCATTTGCACATCCATCTCTGCCATTTCTTACTATTTTTGTTCTTTCCAAACCTATTTCTCTCTTTCTGAGGTATTCATTGCTTGTTTCTTTGAATGGTTACCCTCAAATAATCAAATTAATCCACTTTTAACACTGATTCTCTCGGTAGTTTTACTGTTACACCTGTCTCTCTCTCATTCCCTTGTTCTGTCTTTTTTTCTAACCAGTGCAATCAATGCCATGTTTTCTCTCTCTCTTTTCTCCAGAACTTACCTCTACCTCACCACACTCTCTTCCACCTTCTCCCTCTTCTTGCCACAGATAACACTGTTGTACCAGGTAAAATCACATTTTTTTCTAAACCAGAACATCCTTGGTATAATTAATTAGTTGAACAACCACTTTCAAGAGTCATTTATACTTGTGAACGATTCTAAATATTTCCAGATTTGTCTTACCAAAATTTGTGACCAAATATACCACTTGCAATAACTATTTCAAACTCTTTGAAACATTCCCAGGTTTATCCTTATGCATGGCACAATCAATAACAAAATAAAGTCCAAATGTCCTAAAATGAGGACTTCATCTTTACCGACATTGTACTTTGCTACAATTGCAAAAGGTTGTCAAATTTGCAAGCTATATGAATCAAAAAATGTAACTGTGCATAAATACGTTAGTTTTAAGAATGAAATATGATTTGAATTTTTACCTTGCCCATTTTTCTGACAAGAGTTGCCTCAGAAGCTTTTTACTGGGTTTCCTGTGGTCTTGCTTTCATTGGAATGAGTGTAATGTTGACATGTGAACACTAGATGGTGCTAGTAGTATGTATAATGAGGCCAGTGAGTCAAAGCTAAACAAAGTGAACAAAGTGAAATATCATGGTGCAAAAAGGCAAATGTCCCCATACGAGGACACAAGGTCTCATCAGGTTGGCAAAAATATTTTAATGTTCATTTGCTGACTGAAAATGTGTTGTTAAAATATTGGATTACACCTTACAAATAATAGGGGGAAAAACCCAGACTTGTCCACTTTAGCGCTATGCAGATTTTAAAATGTGTTTGATTTATTTTTATTTTTATTTGCTAAAACAGGGCCAGAAGAAAAGATCTACATGGCAGAATTTGTAGCTATAAAATCTGGACCTATTTGCTGAGTATAAAGGGTGGCTTCACAGATGTATGAACTACGTTGGCAATCTGTGTTTGCTGTTAGTGGTTTTTGGAAGGACTTTCAGCCCTGCACAGCATTCTTCAATGTTAAATTGTAGTAATTTGTTCTGAATTAGGCCTTTAATTCAGGCCAACCAGAGAACCTGAAGATCTCTTGTTGCACACACAGAATTTTTTTTTTCAGGCCAACCCAGGCTCTTATCTGTGCATAAATTTAAACAGATTCTTCAGCAATTCAAGCAACATTACATGTTTCTCTGTGACCTGAAAACATGCACACACAGAGGCGAAAAAAACACTTCATGGTGAATGAAGTGGAATGTATCTGACTGGCCAAGTCAGTCATATGATCTCAATCCAGCTGAGCTGCATTCCACTTGTCGAATTCCAGACTAAAAACAAAGAGACCCTGCAACAACCTAGAAGATCAACGCCTGAAACAGAAAACAGCCTGAGGGGTTGTACCATAAAGCATTTTAGCACAGCCAAGCTTTCCGTGAAACTAACAGTCAGATACCAGGACAGTGTTTATCATGTTTCCTTAACTTACGGCTTTCTTCTTCAAGCTCAGGGAGGCTCCTCCATAAAAGGTCATGTTTCATGCATCATTTGACACTTTTACTGTCCAAAAGGCACAAGAAAGATGAGGCCAACTTCAGTCAAAGGGGACTGATAGTGACTGGAAATCTGTGAAATATGGAAAAACAAGAACTGTGGCAACATGAGAGAAAACAGGCAAAAAGCTAAAGATGAAACTAGACAGCTGATACAAAAGGACTTTCAGTGCTTATGATTTATTTAAAACTTGCATTATGGAGCCCTGAAAACTTTGATCCATTCCCATATTTAAGGTGTAACCTGCTTATATTAAATACAGTAGTTTGTTGTCAAATAATCAAATACAAATTTTATTTTGAACCATGTGTTTTATATTTTGCTAAATATCTCATAAACCAACAGACAAATTTGACCAGCTCTCAAAAATCACCAGATCTACCACTGCTCACCTGTTGGAGTCATCCCAATTCAAAGCCAAACAACCATAGAAAACATATAATTCAGTCAGTTTTACTGATACTGAGCTTAAAAAGGAGAAAATGTGTGGTTGCTCAGAGTCAGAGTTTTGCTTCCGACTGAGCAAAGATCTGTTTGCAAGGTTTTACCAAAGTGGCCTTTTTTCTCATGGTAAGATGATTTTATTAAAAAAACTTCATGAAAGGTCAGTGATATGTATTCCTTTAAATAATGCTAGACCTATAATTATTGATTCAACATTTGCTTTATAAGCAAACAAGCTGATCTTTATTTGTTACACAGCTCTTTTACTGGATAATCTTTAAAAGCATTTATAAATAAAAGGGCTGTGTTCTTTTTTTGTAAGTTCCCTTTAAAACACAACACTTTCAGTTTATGCCTCAGTGACTGCATTGCATAGTTTGTGTGTTGAGTTGTTCCTTTCAATTTGACCACCCTGCAGGAGACAGAGCTTTGGTAAATAGTAAATGTTCTGAACTTATATAGGACTTTATCAAGTCCAAGGACTCCAAAGCGAAGTCATTCACCCATTCTTATACACATTCGTGGGCAACCCACCACTTACAGGGCAAACCCTTACCTCCTGTTGTCACAGTCGCCCCTCTTCAGGCTTTATTGGCTTTATAAGATTTGTGTTCATATACAGTGGTTTGCAAAAGTATTCATACCCCTTGAACTTTTCCATATTTTGTCACATTACAACCACAAACATAAATATATTTCACTGGAATTTAATGTGAAAGACCAACACAAAGTGGTATACAATTGTGAAGTGGAAGCAAAATTTTACATGAATCAAAACATTTTTTACAAATAAAAAACTGAAAAGTGCGATGTGCAAAATTATTCAGCCCCCCTGAGTCAATACTTTGTGGAGCCACCTTTTGCTGCAATTAAAGCTGCAAGTCTTTTAGGGTATGTCTCCACCAGCTTTGCACATCTAGTGACTGCAATTCTTGCCCATTCCTCCTTGCAAAACAGCTCAAGCTCAGTCAGATTGGATGGAGAGCGTTTGTGAACAGCAGTTTTGAGATCTTGCCACAAATTCTCAATTGGGTTTAGGTCTGGACTTTGACTGGGCCATTCTAACACATGAATATTCTTTTTTTTAAACCACTCCATTGTAGCTTTGGCTTTATGTTTAGGGTCGTTGTCCTGCTGGAAGGTGAACCTCCGCCCCAGTCTCAAATCTTTTGCTGACTCCAACAGGTTTTCTTCCAAGATTGCCCTGTATCTTCCCATCAACTTTGACCAACTTCCCGGTCCCTGCTGAAGAGAAGCACCCCCAGAGCATGATGCTGCCACCACCATATTTGACAGTGGGGATGGTGTTTTCAGAGTGATGTGCAGTGTTCTTTCTCCGCCACACATAGCGTTTTGCATTGTGGCCAAAAAGTTCAATTTTGGTCTCGTCTGACCAAAGCACCTTCTTCCACATGTTTGCTGTGTCCTCAACATGGCTTCTGGCAAACTGCAAACGGGACTTCTTATGGTTTTCTTTTAACAATGGCTTTCTCCTTGCCACTCTTCCATAAAGACCACATTTGTGTAGTGCACGACTAATTGTTGTCCTGTGGACAGTTTCCCCCACCTGAGCTGTGGCTCTCTGCATTTCATCCAGAGTCACCATGGGCCTCTTGGCTGCCTCTCTGATCAGTGATCTCCTTGTTCGGCCTGTAAGTTTAGGTGGACGGCCTTGTCTTGGCAGGTTTACTGTGGTGCCATACTCTTTCCATTTCAGGATGATGGATTGAACAGTGCTCCGTGAGATGTTCAAAGCTTGGGAAATCTTTTTATAACCTAAGCCTGCTTTAAACTTCTCCAAAACCATATTCCTAACCTGTCTGGTGTGTTCTTTGGACTTCATGATGCTGTTTGATCCCCAATATTCTCTTAACCAACATCTGAGGCCGTCACGGAGCAGCTGTATTTGTACTGAGATTAGATTACACACAGGTGGACCCTTTTGAGTCATTAGCAGTCATCAGGCAACTTCTGAATGCAATTGGTTGCACTCAGGGAAAAGGGGGCTGAATACTTTTGCACGTCGCACTTTTCAGTTTTTTATTTGTAAAAAATGTTTTGATTCATGTAAAATTTTGCTTCCACTTCACAATTGTATACCACTTTGTGTTGGTCTTTCACATTAAATTCCAGTGAAATATATTTATGTTTGTGGTTGTAATGTGACAAAATATGGAAAAGTTCAAGGGGTATGAATACTTTTGCAAACCACTGTATACAATAGAAATACTGTATTAACAAATGTTGCACATTTTAAACAGTTCTGATCATTCAAATATTGAAGTCTTCCTGTCTCATGGTGGTACAGCTGGATGTAAATGATAAATGGTTTGCTCAAAACAATCAGAAATGTCTTTCAGAGAGAGAGGAAAACTACAGTCATTAGACATGTGTGTGGCATTGAGGGTGGACTGCTGCATGATTCATTGGGGGACACGGGGTGGGAGTCATCGTATGCAGATGTGTGTGTTTATATCATATTTTGTGGGTTTTACTATGAGCAGTGAATGCTGCGAATCATCTTGCATGTTTACTGGTGTGCGTCTGTCTGTGCCTGTGGCGAGCCCACCTTCTAATCTGCCGAGCCGTGTTTGTATATGAAGTGCTGCTGATGTCTGAGGCTATTAGGTCTGCAAACGGAGACTCGCTTGTCTTCTCCTGTTCCACGCAGCTCATTTAGACTTCCATCCAACTGCAGAGATTAAACGTCCTCTCTCAAGGAAAGGGTTCTGTGGCTCGACTTGGGCTTCTATTTAAGAAACCTGAATGAGTGAAGAGCATGTAAAGAACCCCTTTTAGTGGAGGACAACAGGGACCGCAGTGAGTTTGCATGTGCAAACAATGCATCATGTCTCACACGACATACAGTTCCACACATGTGGCCTGCTCCTTTTCTTCTCTGTCCATCTGGTAATCTACTTTTAGAGTTTGCAGATGGTACACATGTTATAATACTGAAAAATACACTCTTGTCATCCTGTTATACCTTCATAAGCTAATAACAGTTCTAATTGAATTATTGTAAAGCTTTTTGAACATGCTATCTTTGATTTTGTATCTAAATTGTTTGGAGTTTTGTGGAGTTTATTCTACAGATCTTCTGGATGGAAAAATTATCTCAATGTGAACAGAAACTCATTTTTAATCCAGTTTTATCATCTTTTTTAAATTATTTGTCAAACCTACCTAACAAAGGAATAATTAGAGTTTGGGACAATATGGATTATTTGGATCCAGTATCACAGAAATGTTTGGAGTCAGAATATCTATCAATATGATGAAAACAAAGGTTTCCACTGCCGCTCGCACAGTGACTGCTGGATTTGGGCGCCAGTGATCCCCGTGATCCTGAAGGGAAGAAACAGATAAAAGATTAATTATTAATGATTAATGGATTAATGGCTGGATATAAAAGCAGTATTATACTGTCAGAGGGAGATCTAGATTGCAAGACTAAACAGTATCATGCATTTTTGTGTCTTTTGTTTAAATATAATGTTAAAAACACATTTTTATTAGGCTTGAATAATGGTAAATGGATTGTACTGTATATAGCGTCTTTCTATCCAACCAGGATACTCAAAGTGCTTCACACTACAATCTGAGTCCACATCTACCCATTCACACAACACTCTACTAGATCTCTACAAATCTAACATGTACAGAATAAATCTATGGAGACTAATTGGTGCTAATCACATGGGACACACATCAGCGGCATTGAGGATGAAGTGTCTTGCCTAAGAACACAACAATTGAGACAGATGGAACAGGGGATCAATCTAACAATGTTCGTGTTTGGCAATTTGATGTTTTAAGAAAACATTTCATTGCAGTACAGGTGGGCGAGCAAAGATTAAAACACAACATCAGTAATTGGCAAAAAATTTATAAGTATAAGTAAAAATAATACTAATAATAATGCATTAGTATTGCACTTTTCGAGACCCTCAAAGACGCTTTTCAATTTTCATGCATCATTTGTTCACACACATATATGCTAGTAAACTACACTGTGGCCACAGCTGCCATGGGACACACTGACAGAGGCGGGGCTGCCATACTGTGCCACCGGCCCCTCTGACCACCATCAGTAGGCAAGGCGAGTGAAATGTCTTGCTCGTGGACACAATGACTGAAACGGCTGGACGGGGGAATCGAACCGGTGACCTTCCGGTCCCCTAACCACTCCCCCAAATATAGGAATATAGTATGTGGAAGTAAACACTGAAGTTTCATTATTTCTTTACACATAAGGCTGTTTAAAATTAGATTTCATATAGCGATGTCCGCTGAAACTTTTAAAAAGTGCTTGCACTACACTAATCTAAAATTAACTTAGAATCGTTCACAACTTATAGTGGTCTGAGAATCAAAACTTTAGTTGGCAAATAAGTTAATCAGTGAACAATGAGACCCTCTAATATTAGCTTAAACTGTCATGTGGTGAGCTGATCAGACCCAAAATACAGGATTCAGAGGGAAACAAGACCTAAACAAAAAATGAAAACAATGACTGTCTTTAAATTCAACTTTTGTGCAAATTTAAAGTCAGAAGATGAGTATGTTGCAGATGAAGCGCATTTGTGAATAAAGCTGAAAGATGAGGCTATAGGCTTTATGAGCTAAACAATAACTCAAACCAACATAATCAAACTAACTTGAAGATGACAACAAAATACTCTGAATGTGAAGAACTTATTTACAAATTAGGCTACAAAACCCTGCAAATAACACAAATAGCTAAAAGATGTAAAAGGAATATAAAATAAATGAACACATTTTGCAACAAATATAACTTATTTTTTCTTGGTCATTGATGTTATGGTTCCTTGTTTTGTTTATGAGGACATAAGTAGTTCTTAAAAAAATCAACCATTTCCTTTCTTACTGTTCCAATTGAAAAGGCTCTCAGGATGTAGCCTTAATTTTAAAGGGAAATCCATGCTGAAGCATTGTCCTTTTAAAAAAAGAAGCTTTGATTCCTGAAATTACATCATGAAATGTGATTATTTGTTGAAAGATTTAATAAATAAGCTGCTGAATTGGAGTCATCCTGTAATATGATATGAACATAGATCGTTGCACTGTCATGTTCTTCAGCAAGCTGTAACACACCTTCAGCAGCTGCAGGGCAGCGCAGGTGACAGTGAAGAAGTGGGGCTGACACCAGTAGAAATGGAGAGTTTTACTGACTGACAAGCAGGCGGGTCGATGAGCTGCAAATCCAACACAACATTATAACTTTCTCCTCAGAGTGATACCTTGAGCTGCTCCTGTTTGCAACATCAGTGTCGGGTTAAGTGCTAAGAGCTTTTTTTCAATAAAACAGTCACAGTGGTGGAAATCGAGTTTTCGCTAACTTCAAGATTCAGTTTTACACTTCTGTTTTTTTTTATAGCTTTAAATAAGCTATTCATATTCATAATCCCAACTGGGTTTGGCACATCTTTTCATTAAAGGCTCTGCTTACATTACTAAAATAAACACTGAACTCTTCAAATACTTGAAAAACTACTTTTGCACACTGGCTCCATTTTAAGCTTTTAGCTGTTTAGATGTTGTTTTGAATGTTTTAGCTCATAGCTGTTGTTTTGTTATTTTTAGCTTTTAGGTATTATCTTCTAGATTTTAGCTGTTGTTTTACTTGTTTGAAAGTTTAGCTAAAAGTTTTGCTAATTTTATTTATATATATAGTTCTGTCTTTTATTTTTTTAGTGTATGCAGTTTAGTTTGAAGTTCTTCATCACTATTTTTTTATAAATATTTGGCAGTAAAGAAAGAACTAAGTCTTTAGAATCACTCCTAATCTGATGCTTTTTATTGATGTGGTAATTCTCTTTAATGTCCTTGCAAATGTTAACATGTGACAGTTATTCAGCTTGAAGCAAGCTCTCTGGTTTCTGTTTGTAGTAAATGTCTAATCATTGAATTAAATGTAGATTATAGAAAACAAATAGTTGGAACCTATATACGCTTTCTGACAACACTTTTGTTTTTATTACCTCTATAAAATTAGTCTGCAGTCGATGACTGACAAACAGTGTTTGCTCATATATCCAGTTTCTGTTTCTTTTAGATGTTTGCTGCAGGAAACCCAGTTGGACCAAATGTGTGTTTTGAACTAAAGCCAGGCTGTTTAATACGACACTTCGACATAGTTTTGTGACTGTTTTGCCTACAGTGATTTTTCCACCTTACATTCAACAACTCCTTCATCAAAAGAGCTGACGAAGGAACAGAGAGTACAAGAGGTCAGATAAGACACATTTCAATTCCAAGACCAGACATCATTATATTTTTAAAGTGTTGTTCGGTATTTTCAACCTAGGGACTCAGAGAAAACACAACAACCCACCCGAACATAAAACAATTGACAACCAGAGACCAGTGAGATTTTAAAAATTCACTTTGCGCAAAGGGGAGAGGTTCAATTGTCCAACTTAACAGCAGTTGGGTACAAAGAAGCTCTGCCCTTAGTGGGCGTGATCTGTCTTTTATTAACACATGTAAATATTGCATCACAAGTAAAACAACGAATCAAACATCATTTGCTGGAGTATATCAAATACAT
>NW_013953195.1:144354-144721 GCF_001266775.1 Austrofundulus limnaeus
TGACCAAACCAAAAAAAAAAAAAAACCATTGTCGCAGATATCAAAAGGTTGTTTTTTTGTCAAATTTATAATAAAATAAAAGAAAGACTTTATGTGGTTCACTTTTTAACAAAAAATTTTTTTTTCCCCTATTCACTTATGTTTAGTTTCTGGAGTATATGAGTGTGTGGTGTATACTCATCTTGATAAAGGAGGGTGCAACTGGACAGTCTGTCCTCCGGCCTGTCTGCACCCCTCCTTTGAAACCGAGATGAAGCATCCAATCTGGCAGCCAGCTGTACTGCGCCCCACAGTCTGGGAGGGGCCCCCAGACAAGCCGAAGAGCAGAGGCCATCTTCTTCATACAGAAAAACACAGAAACAAAAAG
>NW_013953195.1:148219-148587 GCF_001266775.1 Austrofundulus limnaeus
TCTGTAACGTACTCAAAACTTTATTTGATACACACACAATGAACTTTAATGAAATGTAATAAAGAAAAACCTTTTCAAGTGTTGAAGCAGGAGGCATGACAGAAATAATGGATTTTAAATGAAAACAAAACACTTAAAGTAACAACAAAACATGTTTACAACAAAGCACTCTTAGATGTTTTCCAGCTTCATGCAGGAAACAACATCATTTGTTAGGTGTTTGGTGTCTGTACTGTTTTTGAAAATTTATTGCTTTTATTTAGTGGTTCTTTAATAAGTGGAGGTAAACTGCCTTTTCTAATAAAGCTGAGTCAAACTTAACCTCCTGTTGTCTTCGGGTCAAAATGACCCGCCACTGTGTTAAACCC
>NW_013953196.1:0-1124 GCF_001266775.1 Austrofundulus limnaeus
ACACACACACACACACACACACACACACACACACACACACACACACACACACACACACACAATGGGGGAAATAAATAATAAGCAAAGTAGTAAGTGCCACTAGTAAGTAGTAAGCAAAATCAGCAAGAGATCAAATACTTATTTCCCTCACTGTATAGACACGCACACACACATCTGTATTTTAAATTTACATTTATTTTATCTTTTTATTAATCCTTCTAGTTAAGTTTGTATGGTGTTATACAATGTACTGTTGTTTTTATTCGATTGTTTTTCATTCCTGCTGCTCTGATTTTGTACTCTCCACTTCCTGCTGTGACAACGTAAATTTCCCACTTTGAGGGACTACTAAAATCTTGTTTGGTCTCATCTCGGTTCATTACAGAGAAACAAATATTTCAAGCCTTTATTTCTTGTAATTTTGATGACTATGGTTCACAAACAATTTAAAAAAATACCAAATTCTGTGTCTGAAAAATTTTAATATTGTGAAAAAACAATACTGGATTTCAGTGTTTCAGTGATATAAGTGTAACTACTAATGTATCCACATACTTATTGACAAATAACAGGCATTAATTACCTGAAAGCTCTCTGTTGTAGTAGTTCCCAGACAGAGTAAAGCTGGATTTACCTTCCTGGATGGAACCAATACGCTGCAGTACAAAAAGCCCTGCAATGACAAAATGTTTCAGATTATTAAAGAATCACAGCTGGACCAGCTGCAATATGTTAGAGATTTAAACTCCTATCATGCAGCACTGCATAGTGACACAGATTAATGTAATGATGTTTCCACACACAAAAAAAAGAGGGAATAAATAGACAGGTACATGGTGTGTAATCAATGACTCAACAGCATCTAAGAATAATCCAGATTTTTGTCTTAAAATGAAAAACTTTAAACTCTAAGAAGCTGTTCAGAAATCTCTGCATTATCATCAGCGAACAAAACATATTTTAGGACAATGTTGCCATGACTTTGGAAGCTTTTAATAAGTTAGTTGACTACTTTTGTTTTATTGGTAGGCACATTTGTGATACATTTTAAAATACACCTCAAACTGTTTTTGTGTGTGTGTGTGTGTGTGTGTGTGTGTGTGTGTGTGTGTGTGTGTGTGTGT
>NW_013953196.1:2477-4542 GCF_001266775.1 Austrofundulus limnaeus
CTCTGTGCTCCGGTGCACAGCGTGCTTGACTGACCCCTCCCCCTCATGTTTTTTTAGCATCGGGAGGAGTAACCTCTCGTGTTAGGTGTGTGGTCTCGTACCTCTTTAGCATGAGAGTTTGTAGTAATAACAAACTAAAGAAACGTTGTTGGGATTCTGAAAAATGGAAATGGAATTGGTTTGGAAGCACTTTGATTCAAACCCAATGACCGTAGTGAACTACTTAACCTGTGTGAGCCGGTATGTTGAATTTGTTGTAAAAAAAATAGCAACTAAAAGTATCAATACTACAAACTTGCACCTAAAATATAATCATCCGATGAAGTTTTCCCAGCTGGGAAAAAAAAGGCTAAAACTGACGGGTGGTCTTAGTCTTCCCAACAGTCCACAATGATCAGAGCGTTCAATGCTCTTTTATATTGTTTATTTACTGTTTCACTTGTGTGTGGTTTTTAATTTCCATTCTGTTTTTGTTTTTTTCATTCAAGKGCATTTTTTGTTAGRGACTGAGCCCATTCTTTAAAAACTAAAATTTGTTCATTTTTGAGAGGATGTACTTWCATTGGTATGCTATTATATTAGTTTAAAATGGTCACCAGACAATATTATCATTTATCGCAATAAATTCTGAGACAATCATCCAGAAAAAATTTGTTATTGTGACAGGCCCATGTGTGTCTTAATGGGAAAAAAAAATCCAAAATGTCAGTGTCAGTATTCACAACTCTGATTATGTACTGACTTGAGCTGATTGTTGTCTTATTAGTCAGACATTCAGCAAATACAAAACTAGCAATACTAACTGACCTAATGCAGTAAAGGTTGTGTTTGACTTAATGTCAGACAGTAAAGGCAATAAAAATGTTTGCCTGTTTTTATACAGTAAACATATGGTTTCATTTACAGATAAAACAAATGTTATAGAGGTGAGGTCCAGAATAGTAAAAACCTTCTCTGTGGACAGTATCAACAAAACTGAAATGGAAAAAGCTAAAGTATAAAGTACAGCCGGCTTGCTAATTAGCATTTTTATGGTTTTGTTACTTATATTTTAACAAGGATATTAAGATTGTCACCTATTTTAGTCCCTCTTTGCAACTGTGATTCTTCTGTGCTCTTATTGTCTCTATGGCAGCAATGAAAACAGTTACCAAAACACAAACAGACAATGCCTCAACATWTAAGCATGTTTTTATTGTGTTGGTAGACGTCCAGATTCCAAGCAAGGTTCGTCTWTAACACTGCTTTAATGGACAAATTAAAACATGTTAATCATGACATTTAAAGTTATTTTAAACATTTTGACATCTAAATATCCTCGTGTCATACTGAAAGGATTAATTGAAGAAGAATACCCTGGATTTTACCCTGGATATTTGTCTGATTGGAGTCGCCACACTGGGATGTACCAGTGGACATTAAGGCAGATGGAAAATTATTATTGTCTGCCTGACCGAAAACATTTTCTTCTGTTCCCAAACAACTGTGATTACTGATTCGGCTCCAGCCCCTACATGGCCTTGAAGAGCTGTGGATCTTAAATTCTCCTGGATGTTTACGTCGACTGAGGGTCTGCCCCCCACCTTTCTCCCCTCTCACTCCCGTCTGTAATCTGGTTCCTGAAGGACAAGCTGAAGCTGCACAGAATGAACAGTCAGCATCATTATTCTGAACTATGGCTGGGCGGGTGTTTTGGAGACTAGATTCTTCAGGCTCGTTCTACAGATGTTCACACAATTGCATACAACAATCACTGCTTCAGATACAAGCACCCTAAACTCAATGTTGGGTATTTTTCTAGGCCCAATCTAAAAGAACCACACAGAGACAAGAGTTAACTTCTTCTCAAGCTTTCTGCTGTAGGGGTCACCCCGAGTGTAATAATCAAGGAAACTCTCTTGGACTTCAGACATCTTTATAGAAAAAAAAACTCTGTTCCACTTAGAACTGAATTTAGGCCAACTTAGGTCGCCTTACCTTGTCAAAGAGACATTCTCTTTTTCTTAAACAGATAATAGACAGAATGGGCCTCATGCAAGAACCATTCGTACGCAAAGATTTGTTC
>NW_013953196.1:4713-6666 GCF_001266775.1 Austrofundulus limnaeus
ACGCATTTTGATAATCAGAGAATGTTTATCAAAGTTACAGGAGAAAAGAGGACAGATGTCTTTTCTCCCTCAGTATGATTTCAGCCATGTATGGATTTTCTGTGGAAAAAATCTTATTTAACTAAAATAATCTTTATGGTTTAAGTTGATGAAACGTCAATGTGTATTTGTTTGAATCATATTTGCAAATGTTTTGAATTTGAAGTAATTCATTCTTCCAGTTATGTTTTTAAAGAGTTCTCATCAGATATAAACTAAACAGGTCATGATATGTTTTGTTTCTGAACTACACAGAAGCAATAATCTTTGTTTAGCTTCAGGAGGCGACGGCAAGTCTCTGAATTAACACATTCCCTGATATCTTCCTTTTCTATTCTAACCTCTGAAGACAGAACTAAGAAAATCCTCTTTAAATCACTAACACAGTTTCCGCCCGGAAAGTCCAAGAGCCAGAGTTTTTATTTTGAAATCGGGATTCAGTTTGGCATCGCCTTTCTTCCTACGGCTTGACGCGGTTGTACGCAGATGCTGAAGCACAGGCCTGGAGGGTTCAGCTGAGTGGGCGATCCTGACAAATTTTCTACTAACTGAGAGACCTTCCCAAATACCTGGATAGGTGACTGATCTCTTCTTTAAAGGTAAAGGTGGCTGTTACAAGCATTGCTGTCTGGCTGACGCTGAGCGAGGAGACGCCTTTTCTCTCTGGTTAACCCACATTTATTTAAGTTAAAAGTTAGGAAAGCTAACACCTTACTTTCCTCCTTTTCTTAAACCTCCCTTGCCCAACTAAGTTATTTGCCTCAAATGTCTGGTGTTCAACATCTAAAGCTTGATGTTTGTGTTCTATTTAAGTGATTGATTGACAATTAACGAAGCTCGAAGTGTGCTTGTTATTGTTGGTTCCAAACTTTTATAGGAAATTGATTGCTCACAATTAAGTGTACTGTAGTGATTTTGTGTGATTATGTAAAATAAATGATCGCATTTATTTATGGATCAAATCAAAATTCATTAACTGAAGCCACTTATTGTGTTGTCCCATTCACTTTGCACCGGAAGAATATTTACCAAAAACAAAAAGATCCTTGCTAAAATAATTTCCTTATAGCCTTGTTATAAGAAGGTAGGTGTGAATCCTACACTGCAAAAAAGGACAGCATTGATTTTCACTTGAGTGTGCAAATCAGTGTTACTGCACACTCAAGTCTGTGGCACATATGTAACACCATAGTCCAGGGTGTACCTCGCCTCTCACACAATGACTGTTGAAGATTGGCACCAGCTTCCCCTTGACCCAAAAAGGAGAAGTGCATAAAAGAAAATAGATGAGTATACAATGAGGGGGGGAGCTGTTATGTTGGTGAGACTTACTGGAGAAGGYGAGTTCAGCTAGAGGTATGTCACAGTCCAGGCAGTCATCAATGAAACAAATGCAGATTCTCTCTGCCTTCACCTCCACCCCAGACAGAAGAGCAGAATAACTGCTGGTGTTGGAGCCTGCATTGGCTCTGGAATTTTCCACCATGTTTTCTGCGTTCTCCAGCAGCCACGTGGCAGCCTGATCCAGATGACCTACAAAACACRAGTTAGTGGTCAGGTCAGATCTACACTTAGGTTAGAAGGTATGTGATACAGTATTATCAAACTTTCTCACCTTTGCAATAGGTCAGGGCTCTTTTGCAGTCCGTCTTTGTAAAACCAAGGTTCTGTAAATGGCTAAGCTTGATTTCTGCAGAGTCAAAAAAGTCAAAAGTTTTAACATACTCACACAGAAAAAAAATGAAACATTTAAACCATGGCCACATAAAAACCTCTGATCTAACAGTTCTTTGCAAAAAAGGTGTAAGTCTTAGCAACTGATGGTAGAAGGTAGAAATGACTCAGCCTGTAACTGAAAATATGGATGGAGGACAACAGAGCTGCTTCATGGAAGAAGAACCTCAGCTTAGCCTG
>NW_013953196.1:7104-9729 GCF_001266775.1 Austrofundulus limnaeus
GTATTTTTACAGTCTTTATTTTACAGTTAAAATATATGTTTATCAAATAAAGTCTAATGTTACAACTAATCAGGGATCCGTTTAAGGCTCGTTGAAAGATGGGACCATCGATATGCGCTGTCAGCACCGGGGTAGGTGACTGCATCTCCATTTAGTGTTAGTCCACAGTCTTTGCGTCGAGCAAGACAAACAAACGGGAGTGTTGAGTTCATGTTTAACTTAATTTACTTTACTATAAAATCAACCCAGTGTTTGGGTCGGYGCATTAAACTTATGAAAAATAATWCCTATGAAAGTTACATGGAAACGGTGATGAATGAAGGCCCAGGCGAGGTTGTGGGGAGGAAGGAATTTTTGATACAAGGTGAAAAGTTATTCTTTCTTTTACACACAACTCAACAGTGAAGAATGCAATTTGTTTAGGAGTTATTTTATTCCTTCCACAAAGGGCACTGTGGCTCTTTCTTTGGCTTTTGTTGCTAACTCTTTGAAATTATGAATCTTTATGGTTTAATGAGAGAGAAAACAGTTTTTGAAGGGGGTTGTTCCCAGTGTGTAAATTATTCAGAAATCAACTGTTTTTGACATTTTAAGAGGCACCATTTGGTATTAAGTCTTCTTGCTTGATAAAGATCAGCAGATCTGTTTTCAGGTCTATGCAGAGCATTGTCAGTCTGTTTGAGAGTTAGGGTTTTTTGCAGGAAAACAGCCCTTTTGGATCATAAAACAGAGTTTGAGTAGGATTTCAATTCAGGAGTGYTCATTGTTTTTTGTTCACAAAGATTTCAGCTTGGTGAATAAAGTCAGGCTACTGTGAACTATGAGGGAAAGCACTACAGTGCCTCACAGTTTGAGTAGATCCATTGGTTTTGTGCCAAAGGCTTAATCTGAAGGAGGATGTCAGGCAAGGTGTTAGATTAAAAACAGTGCAACTGACTCATTCTTACAGCTCCCCTGTAAATGTGGGGGGAAAAAGTTTTTTCTCAGCACCGGGGATCAAACCCAGGACCTTCTTGCTGTGAGGCGTCAGTGCTAACCACTGATCCATTGTGCTGAACGGATGGATGAACAACTTTACAGAAGTGTGTGTGTGTTTTATACCATGCACGGGCCTCTGTTTACCTCTGAGGCTGCATGTCTTCTGTGTGCTGCTGCCTTTAGGAGGAACTGTGGCCTCAACTGATTGAGAAGATGATGCAGATGGAGTTCTGGATGCAGGGATAGACTTGGCGATGGCAAGGAAAAGCTGAATGTCATTGTAGGAGAGACGGATGTCCAAAGCAGGAAACTGAATCTGTCAGAAAATTACAGAGTTGAACAGACATTTCACTTTTTTCCTCTATGCTTCTGCAGGAGGTGCTTTTTTATTTTAACAGGAGACAAACACCGACAAATGAAACACAGATTTCTTTAACTATGTTAGACCTCTGTCACTAGTTAATGCCTAGTGTCTCACTGCAGGTAACAGTTTGTAACAATCATTGATGCAGAAATCTTTAAGATATATATCTGAACTTAAACCTAAAACAATGGTTTAGATAATAACCTTAATGTCAACAATAAGACAGAAAAACATGCCACCAGTTGAATTCTGTGTGAGGTATACTGACCTCCAACAGCGGTGGGATATCCTCCACATTAAAAGCATCCAGGAGACCAGAACTGCTCTGGTATGTTGGGCTGCCACACATCTCCACTTGTATGTTCACAGGGTCTATAATGGACAGCGCTGTCTCCTGCTCACTGTCCAGCCGACAGGAGAAAACCTGAGAGAGACAACAGAGTTCAGACCTCCTACTACTGTCAATTAAAATATATATATGCAGCAAGCTACAGTGTACCTCACCAGTGAGTGGAAGAAAAAATCAAGTATGAAAGAACAATTATTATATGTCACTGTAGCATTTTGAGTCCTCTCAGTAAAATAATTTTATTTTGACCCAAACTGTCACATACTTTATTTGGTCTCTTGCTGATTTTCTATGTTTGCCAACTTACAAAGACAGGAACAGTCTATAATTTTAAGGATAGGTTCATTTTAACAGTAAGAGATATAATTTTAAAAAAATTCAGAAAATTACATTGTATAAATTATATAAATTTATTTGCATTTTGTAGAGAGAAATAAGTATTTGATCTCCTACCAACCATTAAGAGTTCTGGTTCCTACAGACCAGTTAGACACTCCTAATAAACTCATTACCTGCAGTAAAGTTCAGTCCATTTATCATTAAAGACAGCTGTTTTAAACGGTCACCTGTATAAAGACTCCTGTCCACAGACTCAATAACCAGTCAGACTCTAATCTCTACAGCATGGGCAGGACCAAAGAGCTGTCTAAGGATGTCAGGGACCAGATCATAGACCTGCACAAGGCTGGAATGAGCTACAAACCATCATCAGTAAGATGCTGGGTGAGGAGGAGACAACTGTTGGTGCAATAATAAGACAATGGAAGAAATAAAAAAATGATCTGGGCCTTCATGTAAAATCTGACCTGGTGGGGTATCATGAAGGTGAGATTAGTCTAGAACTACACGGGGGAACTTGTTAATGAGCTCAAGGCAGGATATTTGAATTGATGGAGCCATGTACTGTAAAATCTTGAGTAACAACCTCCTCCTC
>NW_013953196.1:10898-12112 GCF_001266775.1 Austrofundulus limnaeus
ACTCTGCTTAGGTCCCCATATGCACCAGTGGTCCTCACGTGTAGGTGTTCTGTCTTAAAATAGTCCTCATATGTCACGAAAAACACATCCACACACACATGTACAAATGTAAGCTGATTATTTTATTGCCTTTTGCCTTTAGGCATGGGGCAGTTAAAAGTCTGAGCAGAAGCATCACCTCGATTCCTGCCAGACAGCCAGAGAAGGGTCGATCCAGCAGACGGGGCTTATATGTAAGAACAGTAGTGCCTTTCAGAATAATTGCATTMGTGTCGAAACTGGCCAGGTCCTCCACAACCACAAATTCAGTTCCTGAAATCAAACAAGAACACATTTAAACCATACGGTGACCACAATGCACTCATCCGTTCAGACTTAAAATGAGAAATGAATTAATTAGACCTGAAGAAAGTGTTGAAACTGATCAACTGAATGTTAGATCTAGTATTGCATTTTTATACTTTCTGATCATTGYAGCCRTAAGGTTTGAGGAGTGTCTTRTATTGTTTTCTTGATGTAGCATGAACAAAAGTTGGTTCCCACCTTCAGGGGTATAACCAGGAAGAGATTAAAAGCTTAGAAGGAGTTTTAGAAGTGTTTGTGTGCAGTCTCTCCTTAGATTCAGCTGGGACAGACTGGACTRTTTTGTTTTGGTTTCAGATAAGATGAAGGTCATTTTACTCTGAGGCCTGCACGGTGCTGTGTGCTGGGCTGATCGGAGTGAGACGAGAATAAAGCCTTTTTTAGAAGAGGTCCAGCTGGTTTTCTGCTGTCATTATTATTACTTCCATTTATTGATGTGGCTTAGGTTAATCTCTAAAAAGATGGAACCAGATGTTTACATAAACTGTATAAAATGTCATTTTTTTACTCAGTCTGACATTAAATAAAACTCAATCATTCCTGTTTTAGGTCTGTTCCCAACATTATTTCTCTTCGCCAAATGCCGGAATAATAAGATGATAAGATTTTCAGCCCATGTCAGTACAGGACCCGCTTTACTGTAGATAATAAAACTCCTGTACCAGTTTCAGCCAGCATCTTCACAAAGTTTATTTTACTTTTGTTTGGGATTGATAAAACATGTTCATAATGGGAGCACAGAACCTGCAGTGAGATGGCAGGACATTCTCATGTTTATAATTGTGTAAAATCTTGTTGGAAAAATATGCGTTGTTCAAAATGTTATGTCCGAATAAACAGGATTCAGTTGT
>NW_013953196.1:14328-18499 GCF_001266775.1 Austrofundulus limnaeus
CTCCTAAATCACTCGTACGCACAATTTAAGAACAAATCTGTGCGTACGAACGGTTCTTGCATGAGGCCCATTGTCTTAAGGAGGTGATTTCTTTACATGATGAGACGACACTGCCACAAAGAGGTAAGGCTGTTTGGAAGAGACCGAATGTGGGAAAAAAATGGAGGTACACCAAGAAGCAATCCTTGGAACTCTCTTGGCACAAAACCAAAGGACACATCTGTTACTTTATCCACAAGATGCTCACAGGAAGAACTCAGCATTTGGATGATTTAGAATGATGGGCTTTAGTGAGTTTTCTCCCCTGCGCTGAAGAGATTACAACAGTGGATCATTATGAAAAACAGGAAATAAGAGCTAACCAACAGAGGACACGGGAATTTTCCTACAGAACAAGTTTGYCCCACCTATCAGAAATCTATGAATCAGACAAAAGCTCATTTTCTGGCTCCAGCGAGAGGTATGAGACCAGATTCGGCCCAARACATATTCCTCAACAAAAAGGATTCAGAAAGAGACTGTCACAAACCCAGAAACACTGATATTAGTTGAATCCGTGGGTAAGATTTAACGCGCCAAGGTTCTTAACATTGCTGATAAGCTAGTGTCTGATTTACCAGAGACGATCACAGCTGAGTATCCAGCCGTGTGAAAACTCATCATTCACACAGGAGCAGGAGGCGTCATGAAACAGTCAGAAACCTTGATGAGCAGAGTTCAGGGTCTCAAGATGGAAGTGTTTTTCAGTTAGCCCTTTGTCACAGTCAGAGGTAGTGATGAGGTAAAATAGTAAGGTGCATATTGAAACCAAGCTTTTCCACAATGTGGAGTGGCAGCATATCTTTAGTAATGCAATATGCCACATTAYCTCCTTCCAGTGCTTACTTTGCCACTCTTAATTGCCCTGTCAAACTAATGTTTTAGACAACTTGTGCCAAGGTATGAATTAGTTTGTCCAACACTACAGCTGTCGATGCTGAACATGGAATTTAAAAAAAAATCTACTGGAAGCCTCTTTTGTACTTAAACATACTGTAATGCTAACAGTTAGATTGAATATATAGCTAAAATGAGCTAAATACTCATAAAACTTTTGTAAGTGGACTTAAATTGTCTAAAATGTTATAGTGTGACAGTGCCTTCAGGGACAGACTGAGTGCATCGATGATTCTCGGCTAAGTAGATTTGTTTCCACCATTTGCTGGTGCAGGGTTTGCTATAGCTGATGTTATGGCCTTGGTCCCCATATTCTGGCTTTCATCTTAATCTGGTGTATGGCTGTGTTTCTAGTGATTAAACAAGTTTGTAGTTACCATGTGTTGTCTTCAYTTTGCTGTTGTACATCTTGAAAATAACCTAGATCTGCTCAAAGTCAAGACGTTACAAAGCCAAACCAGTTCCATACATTAGAAATTGAACCTTGCCAGGGAATGGGCCRCCTCAGGCTGCCCTCTTCTGTTATGTCATGGGCTTACATATACACCTACAGTTGATAGTGGCTCACACACAAAAATATGTCATCATGCCACATTCATCAGTAAGATGGAACTCCAGATACTGTCATCCTACCAAAAGCACGCTGTGATCTGTTATCATTCTCTCACCTGTCACATTGATTTTCACCTCCAGGCAGCGGTTTTGGGTGACCGGTACTGTGGACCTCTTAGTGACCACTCCACTCTTCACTGTCTTTGGAATGACAGCCCCAGKAGTGTCTGATTCACAATCGATGTTACTGTGCCAATACTTTTGAGACTCAGCAGTGTCARAGGCCCTATGAACCTGCACCTGCAGGAAGTCTCGCACCATTTCCAGCCAGTCAAATATAAGAAAAACCCTGAGGTTATTGAGGACCACCGTGAAGCACGACGATTCACGTGTAGATCTGTGGACAACATAATTTCAGTTAAACCTTTTTCCTATATTTGAAAATAAATTTTCTTGCTTGTAGCTTGAAAGTTCTACTGTGTAACGTTACCTGTAATGCAGTTCCAGCTGCAGAGATGCTTGGTTACTGCCTGTTTTGGAGGGCTGCAAAATACAGTCAAACACATTTTGTCTCGTCTCCTCTGCACTCATATTTGGCTCAGTGTAGCGGGTGTCAAATGCCAGCAGGGAGTGAGACACCAAGTTGACAGACTTTGAACCATCAGAGAAACTTTCAAAAAGAACCTTGGATTTCATGAAGTCAAACCTTTGCAAGACAAGTAAACAGAAAACTTTAAATTAGCATCATTTGATATTCAACAATAAAAATTATTGACTAAAATACTTCACAGTCATTAAAATTTTAGCTCATTAATTCCAGACCATCAACGTTAATTAGGAGTGACAAATCATCTCTGTTTCTATTCAAAATTGAAGCCAAAATAATTGTGTTTTTTTCTGTTTGGCTGCCCACTCAGGATGTGGTACCATCAATACACAACCTCCCCACTTGGTTGTGAGACTGTCAATAAGTGTAACATGAGATTGTATAATATTAGGGTATATTTATATGAGGAGTGGGACTTAAAAATACCACTGCAGCTGGCCGTCAGAAGGCCCTTATGGTGGCAGTTTCAAATGAGCTCTGGTGGCCATCTTGAATTTTTATTTAACATTCAAAATTTGTTAAAGCTTGTTATTCGTTACCACTATACCAGTTTTCAGCTTTGTATGTCTAAAAGTGGCTKAATTACAGACTTTAGTGGTTAGCTTAAACTTGTGATTAGCATTTACAGTGTGTTTCGTTTACTCTCAGCTGCCATCACACAAAATTTGAGCCTAAGATGTCTAAAAATGGTTGAAATATTTTCATTTTTCCCTTTCAGCTAAGGTGGCCATCTTGGGTTTTTTATTTGCCTTTGCCGTGTGTTTGAGATTACTGTCAGTGACCACAATATCAAATTTCAGGTCAATATGGCTAAAAATGTCTAAGGTAAAGCCATTCTGTCAAAATTAGCTTTGGCAGTCATCTTGTATTTTGAATTAGCTTTTAGCATGTATTAGAGATTTYGTTTAGCTACTACCTTACCAAATTTTAGCTTGACATGTCAATAAATGACAGAGTAATTTTGAATCTTGAATTTTAATTTGGCATTTAGAATTTGCAAAGCTCWTTCTCGGCTACAACTATATCAGTTTTCAGCTTTGTAAGTCTTAAGACAGGCTGAAATATAGCACTATCTAAAATTAGCATTAGCGGTTAGCTTACATTTGTGAGTAGCATTCAGAGTGTGCTGGATTAGATCTCAGCTAGCACTCCGCCAAATATTCAACATTTCAATACTATCCTTTACCTAAATGCAAACATTTGTTTTACACCTATACCTAAAATTCAACGCTAAAGGTTGGAACACAGCTATCTACAAATAAGCACAATAATCATACAATGTTCACTGTTCATGCTTCATGGAATTGAAGGAGCCAGATAAGCCTTACCTAGCCAATGATTGCCTATATTCAGTGGTTGCTGGGCCGTCTAGAAGCTCCAGGCTAACGTCCGTCAAATCCACCAAGAAAGACAGGTTTAAGTGGGCATCTCCAGTTAACACAGTCTGAAAAGAGTATACATGCAAACTACAGTTAAAGTCATGAAAACAAAATATAGTCCATCCACTTTCAATTTAAAGGTTTTATACATCAAAACATAATAAAATTGAAGTGGTCATTTCAAGGTTCTAAAATTATTTTAATWTGACCTCAAGTGATCAAAAACAGTTTCCACCATATCCTTTATACAACAAAAACAAAGCCAAACGAGAAAACCTGTAAATGAAAGACAACACCCACAGGATTTAAAGATTCAGTATCAGCCAGATACTGCTGACTAACTGATCATCATCAGTGTGACCACCTCCAGAATTAGCTGGTGTTATTTCAGTTTGCTGCTCTTGAGCATCCAGGTGAGCGTTAACATGACGTCAAGGCAAAAGGACATCAGTAACGTCACCTTAAACAAATAAAATCAAGTGTTGCTGACTGGATACAGGGTTCATGCRGGTTTCASTAAGGTCAATTTAAGACCTCTTAAAGACCTTTTAAGACCTTTGGGGCGGCTGTGGCAGAGTGGTTAGGGTAGTCGTCCTGGAACCGGAAGGTCGCCAGTTCAAGCCCCTGTCCAGCTGTCTCAGTTGTTGTGTCCTTGGGCAAGACAATTCACCCCAATGCCTTTGATGTGTGTCCCATC
>NW_013953196.1:20247-22163 GCF_001266775.1 Austrofundulus limnaeus
GGTGAGCAAGCTGCCGTATGAAGGGGGTTGTAGCAGCAAAGAGGTTGAAAACATGGAAATAAACTGGGCTATTTTTTGCCTGCGGTTATCAGGATTTGTATTTTAACATGCACAAAGACCGGGAACAAGCTTAGCCCTTCATGAAGACAGATCACATCAACCTCTGATTACTGTGCTTTACTCTGTTTATTTATGCAGCAACACGTCTCGGGAATGATCAAAAGTAAAATAATTAAGACTAGACAAAATTTAATGTAAGACCTTTGATAAAAAACTGGGCCTTTTTAAGATTTTTTTGGCCTAAAATTTTCGTTTTCAAATTTTAGACTTTTTTAGACTGTTTATGACACTGTCTGTGGGTAAAACACAAATAAATGAGCTCTATAATGGGTCTACAAGCCTAAGTTAGCAGGTTAAAAGTTAAAGGTGGTGACAGCACCTGTGTGGCTTGTTCAGAATAGTTGCAGGAGAAGGTACACTTTTTCTTCAAAGACCAGCAGCACAATGAATCCAGAAATATTATCTGCTTGTATTCAGTCAAATGCTTCAGAACTCATTGGATGATGCTGAACAGTGCAAATGACCAAGGATTCTAAGAATACTGTGAAAGCAACCAAAGAGTTTTGTAAGGCAAACAAGTGCAATATGAACTGGTCAAGTCAATCACCTGACCTGAATCCAACTGAGCATGCATTTCACTTGTTGAAGACAAAACTGAAGAGAAAACATAGAAGAGGCCTGACAGAGCATCACGGGATGAAACTTAGCATCTGGTGATCTTTGCATTCCAGACTTGTAACTAACTGCAAAGGATTTGCAAATATTAAAAGGTAAAAGTTTGATTTATGATTTTTAATTTGTCCCATTACGTTTGGTTCCTTTAAAAGTGAGWTGCACAAACTGTTGTATACTGTTCACCTGATTTGAATGTAAATACCTTCGATTAAATTAATAAAGATTTTGGCTTTGTTTTTGGTTACCAAGTACTGAGAAGCTGGAAATTGTGTTTCTGTAAATATTAGAAGTTGGTTAAGACCAGGCTACTTTTATCATGTCTTGATGTAATTGAAATAAATGGATTTTTCTGTTTCTCTAAGATTGGATCAAACAAAAGGGCTGAAAAAGTTTTAATGCACTTTTTAAAAAGGTAAAATATTTACTACGTTAAGGTCTTTTGAATAAACAGCAAAAATTAAATAAAGTGAAATAAGCGTACTTGTGTTTCTTTCCAAAYATATAAAAATGCACCAACATTCTTCAGAAACAATTTTTTAACCAAACTACATGTTCTTTTTAAAATCAACTTCAAAGTAAAGGTACAATTGTAGGGTGGTCTTTGTCCCTAGAGGTCAGAGGAGGTAGCTGCCACATACTCACATAGCTGCTGGGGTCCTGCAGATTGTAAGGTCGCAGGAACTCTTCAACAGGCTCTCCCAGGTTGTTCTCCAGAAGCCCTCGGATCAGCTGATAGTGCTTTTTGTCTAGAGAGCAGTGCACTGATGACAAACTGCCATGGATAGACATGTCAGGCACAGCGTGGCTCAGCTCCCTGATAATAGGAAACATTGATTACTATGCAGGCCATATTCCAGGGTTGGTTACGTTTCTTTAGTTTTCTAAGAAATAAAAAGAACAATCTCAAAAAATTGTATTAAATAAAGGCATGCAAGAAATACAAGAAATGCATGTCACCTGCTGTCTTTCATGGCAAAGTGTTATACTAAAATCAGCTTATTACAAAAATAATAAATAAAAAAGTTATAGCTGTTTTGACCAAACCATAAAAATACCATGTGCAACAGTCTCAAATGATCTGTTAGCTCTTAAATAGGGCTCCCATTGAAGAAATTTATAGTTAGTACTGATTAAATACAACACATAGTTAGGGTTTTCTATTTTATAATACCTTTATAATG
>NW_013953196.1:23245-30143 GCF_001266775.1 Austrofundulus limnaeus
TTGTTTTTCTCTCCAAATTGCTGTGGCACCTTCCACTGCCTTGTCTGCCTTTTTGTCCTTGACACACATGCACAGTAGAGTGGTAATTAGGGCTGCCACAAACGATTATTTGTCGACTATAAACCAATATTTCCACCACCTGCCAGAAGAGTGGAGCTAACGTAAACAAAAGGTTGGGAGTGGGGTTTCCATATGAACTTGTGCAAATCAGCAGGTTCTGAAGACAGCTGAAGAACAGGCAGAACTGAAAAGGTTAAATTTCATTATCTGAGATTATTTTTGTGATTAAATCAAATGAACATGTTTTGTATAGCCCACAGATGGATCCTAACTTGTTCTAGGGCCCCCATATTAGGTCTCCTATACATAAAAGAGACACTGTAATTAAGATCCAAAAAGACAGCACATACTTGTCCAAGTTGCGCTCTATTTGAAGCTTGAGGCGGCAGCAGTCTTTCAAGAAGTTATCTCCAGTTCGACAAAACGAGAAGGATGGGAAGATGAGGTTGGAGGATGCAGGAATATTAGCACCATCACACGAACAACCAGACAGACGTTCTGCAGCAAAGATATCCATCTCCTGCAGGTCGAGAGCCATGCAGTCCAACAGGCACACGTGCTTCTCTAAAGGATGGGAAACCCAGAATTTTAGAGTCAAACAATCTGCACAAGAAAATTAATAAAACCACATGGATCATTCAGTAAAACTAATTGTATTCATTTGTGTAAAAAAAATTTAAAAAGTAGCCCACTTAAGAAAGAAAACTTTTAAAGTTTTAAATTACATTGATATGTCTCATAGGCGGATCAGACGAAAGTCACCTGTAGAAAAGATGTGGCCAGTTGTATAGCCCTACAATAGCCTGTTGTATGTAATATTTTCTCTTTTTTGCTTTGATATGCCCCCTCTGCAGAATCACCGCCTTAATGTGGTGGAGGGGTTTGAGTACCCCTGTGATCTCAGGGACTATGTTATCAGGGGCATTAGCCCCTGGTAGGGTCTCAAGAGAGGGGTCAGATAAAGAGCAATTCAGAACCATTGATGAAATGGAAAATCAGTCACATCAGGAAACCTCGACCAGAATTCAAAAACTGCACAGAGGGTTGCCTCTCTGCAACTTCGTGCTGCAGGAGAGAAGGTTCTGACTGTTGTTTGTGGTTATGCACCAAACATCAGTTCAGATCACCCAGCCTTYCTGGAGTCTTTGGATGGTGTCCTGGAAGGAGTGCTGTCTGGGGACTCCCTTATTCTACTAGGTAACTTTAATGCCCATGTGGGCAATGACAGAGTTATCTGGTAGGGGTGATTGTGAGGAACTGCCTCCCTGATCTGAACCCCAAMCCTTAATTCACACTAGATGCAGTTCCGCTCCACCGCCCAGCACAGCCAGTGTAAATACTCTTTGATTATAATGGCTGCATATTTGCTGCGGAGGTCGGACTGCAGCGGAGYGGAGCCAAACCACATTTAGTGTAAATTAGAAGTAATGGTGTTCTGTCACTGGACTTCTGTGCTAAGCACAGGTAGAAACACCATGTTTGAGCATAGGGTGGTCCATAAGTGTACTTGGTACCAGGCCACCTTAGGCCAAAGTTTGATGATCGATTGTRTAATTGTGTCATCTGACCTGCAGCCCTATGTYTTGGACACTCRAGTGAAAAGAGAGGCAGAGMTGTCAACTAATCTCCACCTGGTGTTGTATTTGATCCGGTGGCAAGRGAAGCTGCCAGASAGACCTGGTAAACCCAAATATATAGTGAGGGTGAACTGGGAAAGTTTAGCCCCCTGTCCGTGCCATCTTCAACTCTCAGCTCTGGAAGAGTTTTTCACATGTCCTGGGGGAGATCATGGACATGGAATCTGAATGGGCCATGTTCAGGGCCTCCATTTGCAGATGCGACTTCCAGGTGCTGTGGTCTGAAGGTCATCGGTGCCTGTCACAGTGGCAACTAAAGGACCCGCTGGTTAACACCAGCAGAGATGGAGGCCGTCAGGCTGAAGGAGGCCTTCTGGACTTGGCTTTCCCAGAGGACTCCTGAAGCATCTGACAGATACAGGGTGGCAAAGAGAGTTGCAGCTTCGGTGGTTGCAGATGCAAAAACTCAGGCATGGGAGAAATTCAGGGAGGCCATGGAGAAGGACTTTTGATTTACCTCAAAGAGGTTCTGGCAAACTGCTCGGCAACTCACAATAGGAAAGCGTTCCCTGTCCCAGGCTGAACTTGGTTTGGGTGGGGAACTGATGACCTGGAGTGAGGATATTATTGGACAGTGGAACGAACACACCCTCCATGTCCACCTTTGAAGAGGCAGAGTCTGAAAACTCTGGACATGATGAGTCCATTACCATGGCAGAGGTCACAGAGGTAGTTAAAAAGCTCCTCGATGTCAGGGCGCCAGGGGTGGATGAGATTTTCCCCGAGATGCTGAAAGCTCTGGATGTTGTGGGGCTGTCATGGCTGACACGGCTCTTCCCATTTTAAAAAAGGAGGACCGGAGAGTGTGTTCTATTGCGGGATCAAACTTCTCTCCCTCCCCGGAAAATTTTACCCCAGGATGTTGGACGGGAGGCTCCGATCGATTGTCAAAYCTCAAATTCAAGAGGAGCAGTGTGGCTTCTGTCCTGGTCYTGGAACAGTGGGCCAGATCCTTRCGGAGTTGGTAAGAGGGTTGTGGGAGATTGCCTCTCCAATCTACATGTGTTTTGTAGACTTAAAGAAGGCTTATGATTGKGTTCCTTGAGGCATTCTGTTGGGAGTTCTGCAGGAGTATCCARGGTTGCTATTAAGGTCAAGCCAGTCCCTGTRGAATCAAAGCAGGAGCTGTGTTSGCACTCTTGGCAAAAAGWCAAACTTGATCTCAGTGCAGGTCGGACTCTGTCAGGGCWTTCCCTTGTCTCCAATCCTGTTTGTAGTGTTTATGGACAGGATCTCAAGGGGTAGTCGTGGAGAGGAGGGGGTCTGGTTTGGGAACCACAGGGTCTCATCTCTGCTTTTTGCAGATGATGTGGTTCTGTTGGCATCTTTGAGCCAAGTCCTTCAGCACGCAATGGGGCAGTTCGCAGCCGAGTGTGATGCGGCTGGGAACAGAGTCAGTTCCTCCAAGTCTGAGGCCATGATTACCAACCGGAAAAGGATGGCAAGCCCATTCCGGGTCAGAGGAGCGTCTTTGCCTCAAGTGGAAGAGCTTACGTATCTGGGTGTCTTGTTCACAAGTGATGGTAGGATGGAGCAGGAGATGGATCGATGAATTGGATCCTTGTGCTCAGTAACGAGGGCATTGCCTTGGTCARTTGTGGTGAAAAAAGAGCCGAGCTGAAAGGCAAAGCTCTCAATTTACTGGTCTGTCTACATTCCAACCCTCCCATATGATCAAGAGGCGTGGATCATGACCGAAAGAACCAGATCCTAGATACAAGAGGCCTTAGAGACAGGGTGAGGAGCTCCGTCATCCGGGGGGAGCTCAGAGTAGAGCTGCTACTCCTCAACATAAAAAGGAGTCAGTTGAGGTGGTCCAGGCATCTGATTAGGATACCCCCCTGGGCGCCTCCCTTTAGAGGTGTTCAAGGCTTGTCCCACAGGTAGGAGGCCTCAGGGAAGACTCAGAACTGGCTGGAGGAGTTATGTATCCTCTCTGGTCTAGTAATGCCTTGGGGTCCCCCGTGAYGAGCTGTGGAGAATGATGTCATGGTTTTTCTCCTKGAACTATTGCCTTCGCAACCYGACTACAGATAAGTGGAAGAACAGGGAGATGTTTTGCTATGCATTTTAATTCATAAGATCACAAGTAACATTCTAATGTAGATTGAATTCCATTACACAAGATATCATTTCACAGCTTGCATCCGATTTCTATCAAAACTACACTTGTTCTCCATCAAACTATGCTGACCTGAGGAGTGGGAATCCTTCTCATCAGGGGTTCCGACTGTGCCAGTGCCCTGTGGTCTGCCATATGTTCCTTCTGTAGAAGAGTCTGTGGGCTTATCCTGATCATTTGTCCTCCATGCTGCATTCCTGACATACTCCTTTTGGAACATAAGGACATAGGCTTATTTGTGTCTGTGTGTCATTCATACAGTTTCATCATGTTTGAGGTTGATGTTGCTTACCTCTCATTATACAAAAAAACGTATTTTTAAAAACAACATCCACAAAAAAATTGGTTTTATAAATTTCTTAATTTATATAATAGTTATCTTAGGATACAGATTTTAAAACTGTTAATTTTAAAACTTGTCTAGGTCTTTATACGTTTTATGGCAAAATGTCAAACCTTGTGGTCAAGCCACATCATGCCATGTATCAAAAGCTTAGCTTTTTTCCTAATCAGGGTYAGGGTKGGGGCTGGAGCCTGTCTCAGCYAYATTTGAGTGAAGGCAGGGGACACCTGGTCTCTAGTCCATCAGAGACACCTGGACAGGTCTCCAGTCTATCAGGGTCACAGACAAAGAGACAAACAACCATCCACACTCTCAGGCACATCTAGAGTCACACAGAAGAGCTCCAAAAGAGATTCAAATTAGGGATGGGCAATATGGACTAAAGAATTTATCACAATAATTTTTAGGTTTTATTACAGTAAAGATAGGTGATGATAAAAACTATATATATCAGCCTAATCTTTTGTATCTCGAGTCCATCACTACATTTTGTCTTGAGAGCCCTAAAATAATACTAGAAGCCACTAAACTACATTAATTAAGTTATTACTTGAACTTAATTAATGTAGTTTGTGTTGCAAAACTGACACCCATCATGTTAATAAGTGATTACAACTCAGACCTCAAAGTTCTCTGTGTGACTCTAGCATGACTGGAAGGGTGGACAGTTGTTTGTCTCTGTCCCTGTGATGGACTGGAGACCTGTCCAGGTGTCCCTGTGATGGACTGGAGACCTGTCCAGGTGTCCCCTGCTTTCACCCAAAAGGCTGCTGAGACAGGCTCCAGCTCCCACTCTGCTGCACAGAGTTCTAATCACTTATTATCAATGATAATTTACTATGATAAATTATTATTGATGATAATCACGAGTTGTTAAAATTAAAATTTAATCAGGCAGTGAAATATTCACATATGTAAATTTATTACTATTATCGAAGGTGAGTCGAGCTTACAAGCAGCCATTTTTCGATTAAACACAAATTATTCAACATGCCCAACCCAGCTACCATCATTCCAGTGTCAAACAACCAATAACTAGTCTCAGTGATCTACAGACAAGTGGCACTGATGTCTGTGGTGGTGACATGCTATAAAAGGCTTGTTCTTCAACATCTCAGAGCCTCCCTCCATAGAAACCTCCACCATCACCAGTTTACCTACATGACAAACCGGTCCACAGAGGACGCCCTCGCCACTGCTCTCCACTCAGCCCTTAACTATCTGGAGCAACTGGGGACCTACGTCAGGATGTTTGTGGGGCATATGTGGAAAGAGTGGCTTCCTTCAAGTTCACACACACTTTCATAGAACATGCGTTTTGATAAATCCCAACATATGAATGGAAACTGGCAAATTCAGCCATTTTCTGCATTGATACATGAACCCCTGCTCATAACAAGAAACAAGTTGTATTTTTTCAGCAAGGTTGAGGAATAGTGCACAACATTCACAAACCTGAGTAATGCTAATTGCAGCAGAAAGGTTGGAGAGCACTGCATATGTGTTTGAACAGCAGTGAAACTGACCAGAGAAAAGAAAAAGGTGTCATGATGATTTTCTCTACCTTATCTAGGAGGGAGAATGTTCCGTGAGCCCCAGCTGGAAGGAAGCGGTTCTGCACCCTCAGCTTACCCAGATTGGCCACAATCACATGTGGTGATTGTGAACTCTCAGGTATGACAATGACTGGGGCCCCAGCTTCAATATCAAGCAGAATCCTGGATGCCCGTTGTGGGTGATCATGGACCTGTAGGTGAGGACAGGATAATAACTAAATAATTAAGAACATAATTTATTTTCACTTTGTGACAAAGACTCAAAGACTTCTTAACATGATAGCAGAAGCTGCAAAATGATGGAGGAAAGTTCCTTTCTCTACATCAGGGGTCTCCAACCAGTAGCTCATGAGCTCATTTGAAGTAGMTCTTCAGTGCTTGTGAAAAATTAGGAGAAGCAATATTTAATTTGTCACTGGCCAAACAAACTTTCATTTAATTCCAACCAATCTATAGATGTCCCTCCCCTTGGTTGTCAATCAATCAGTTTAGGGCTCAGTATAGTTGTTCAGCGTTGGTTTTCGCACATACCTTTCATAACTCCGAGACACACTGTGCAGAGCACCTGGGAAACCTCTCCTGCTGTGGTAAATGTCACTGCACGAGGTTATTCTACTGGAGTCTACATGTTTTTTGAGCAAAACAAGCTTATTTCAGTGATTTAAGTTTAAAATTAAATGTTGCAAAAAGTAGCTCTTGGACAATTTCATTTTGCAAAAGCAGCTCTTAAGGGGAAAAAAAGGTTGGAGACCCCTGTTCTACATGTTTTGAGCAATGTGAGCAAACCCTGAAGCCGGGTACACACCAAAGGCGTTTTGAGCAGCCGAAGCAGCCAGTTTTCATGCAAAGTCTATGGTAGATGCACATCTAGGAGCAGCGCAGCGTGTTGCGGCGCGTTTTTGCAGTTTAGAAGAGCGCACAAGGTAGCGGTAGGATGCGGCAGAGCATTTTCTGTGCATGTGGTACGTCCTAAGCAGTGGCTGGTGGAGTTCAACAAATTGAACTTTGGCTGCTCGAAGCGCAGCAGCAACCAGTCGAGACATAATTTTTTTTTCACGTGACGGTTTCATGAACCTGACACAGACGGACAGGAGCCTTTTTAAGAAATCGACAGTCTGCAGTTGGTGTTCTGGCTGGAGATATCAGCACCGATGTGATGAGACAGCAGCTCACTGAGCTC
>NW_013953196.1:31059-32709 GCF_001266775.1 Austrofundulus limnaeus
ACACACACACACACACACACACACACACACACACACACACACACACACACACACACACACACACACACAGTTCTGATATTCAACCTCTGACATTTTAATAGATTCATTTTTTTCGTGAAATAAGTCCTGTATTAAATTTAATGCTAACAAGTTAGTGCACTTCTTTTCAATCACTAATAACAAAGGGAGGCATGTTCAGGCTGTCTTAGTGTGACTTGAATAAATTCAGTCTTTTGCATATTTGATGCCAAGACAGTGTTTACTTCTTTGAATGGAAATGAATGGCAGCTATAATTTTGATCCATATTTTCAAACAAGCCTTGAATAGGTGCAAAATTATATCCTGGTCAAATAGAGAACTTAGCTTAATACTCATTAGCAAAAAGGTACACTGGTCCACCTATAGGCTGTAAAACTGTTATGACCAGTCAGTGTGTATGCAGAGACAAACACTGTCACAAAAAGCTGCCAAGACCATAGGTCCTCAAACAGACCTTAGGATTTCACCTCATCGTGCTACAACTCGGGGGGCACAAGGTCACCTGTGTATTGGGGAYAACCTGAGCCAAAGTTGACATGCGCAAACAGGTTTGGACCTCGGTAAAAACTGTTTTTTGTTGTAGTTAACATTTGTTTTTGAGTTGTTGTTACATAAAAAATAAACTAAACAAATGGACTTCTATTGTGAAATTGAAAGGGAGCTTTTTAAATTCAAAACTCTGATTTGAAAAAGCTACCCAGATGAGAAGCAAAACATCTAATAGAAGTCAAGTTGTTGTTTTTTTATTATTCTTTTTGATTTGCCATCCACACAAGCAACTGAAGAATTTAAAGTGGTGGGGACTTCTTTCCACGATCATTTTAACAGTCATGAGGCTTATTTAGGTTCACAAGACAGTTGTCACTTCACAAGATTAACAAGATTATTAAACTCTACCTTTTTGTTAGACTGAAAAAAGCCCAAACAAAGCAACACTCACAGTCTGACCCTCTATTGCAGCCCTCTGCCTGCCGAGGACATCTTGAAGCTGGGTAAAGTGCTGCATGAAGGCAACCACCTCAGCCTGGAAGCGCTGAGTGTGCACATACAGGACAGAGGCCATCTGCAAACACACTTTAATGTCATAATCCCTCTTCAGGTTAGGATCAGGCAGTCCGTACCTGCATGAGACAAAATGCAACAAAAATCTCTTAGGTTCTYATTCATGGTGTCAAATAATTGTGTCCTGAGAACTGTATAAACTATACTTGAAAATGTTGAAGACAAGAGCCTCCCGTCCTTGGGTGGTAAAGCGCTCTCTGTACAGGTCCCCATGTGGTGTCAGGTCACTCAGAGACAAATTTCCTAAGTTTCCTTGTATTGTCAGGTCACCATCTGAAGCATAAGCCAACATGGAGCAACATTATTATTTGTCAGCTTTTTTAGATAACAACAATYTTGTGTTCCTCATACAGACCAAGCATTTGCAGCTGAGTAGACAATTTGGACACACTAGCTCTGGCAAGTTCACTGAATTTCTTGTTGAGCACAAGCGACAAAGAATGAACCTAAAAGAAAAGAAAAAGATTAAAAAACAAAACAACATTCTGTTTAACCTGCTTCTTGAAAAATCATAGTGTCAAAAATAAACATTTACAAATGTTACACTT
>NW_013953196.1:33704-35060 GCF_001266775.1 Austrofundulus limnaeus
GAAAGGAACAGTACAACTGTATGTCATCAGCATACAGATGGTAGGACACATTACTGTAACATTTTAAAATACCTCCTAAAGGGTACAGGTACAATAAAAAGAGGATTGGACCMAAAACTGAACCTTGGKGTACCCCACAAGACAGCGGTTTAAYACTAGAGGTTTAACAATCCAATTCAGCTAATGATGAGTAGTTCTTAAAATCAAATTGCTAAGCTATGACTTTTAATTACAGAAAAWTTTGATTTGCCAAATTGGATGTTTATTTTTTTCATGACCTTGGTAATATTGTTCTATATTTAACTCAATAATGATCACGTCAGGAGGAAATCAGTATAGTTCAACAGAATGTCCATAAAGACGTCTTTAGGCTGCTTCTGACTGCCCTGAAGTCCCTAATGGAGCTGGCCACATGCTGCAGAGATGACAGCTTTTAACAATAAAACAAGCTTCACAGAATCAGATAATGTAAGTGTCATAGTGTGTGTTTTTTGGTGATCCTTTGTTTGCACTTGGGATGTGCAATATATTATCGTGTGTGATATACCATCAAAGACATTCACCATGGTCAAAATTTATCATCTTGCGATAAAAACGATAAAATTCCCACCCCGTGCTGCCAGGCTTTACGCCTCCCTGCCAGGTTAGGCTTCATTTTTAACTTAGAGAGGACGTCGATGCACAGAGCGTGCGCTCAATTAGTAAAGCTAAAAAGCTATCAAAATGACTCTCAGCATGCAAAAAAGCAGTCATAGTCATCTAAAAACTCTTTAGAGTTCAACAATATGTTAAAAAAAACAACATGATGGGGCAGCTTCAACTTGCTGGACCCACTCCCCCTGCCAGGCTGCGCGGCTCGTCTCCACTCACACAACTAGCCCCTCCCTCCCCTGAACATTAACCCTATAGGGAACAGATATTATAGCTTTACCTCCCTGAGCAGCAAAACTCATTATTTTCAATGATTAGTAAAAAGTCTTTTTTATGGTTTTATTTTTTATTATGTTACTGATATTTTACAAGAGTTAGAGTTCTACTGAGGTTTTACAAAGACAATTATTAGTGCAAAAAGGATGGGATTTAAAGATTTATCATGTCAACCATAGTCCATTATTACTGATAATTTTTTTCTGTTTACACCATTTAAATTAACGTCAAATTTGTTCTCATATTTCAGTCTTGTTTGATGAGTGTCAGTTTGGTAACACAGGTGTCCTACTTGAACTCATTGTAATTTAATGGCTTCTAGCATTTTAGAGCTCTCAAGACAGACTGTAGTGAAAGATTTATAAAACAAAAAAAATCAG
This sequence comes from Austrofundulus limnaeus, assembly GCF_001266775.1. Taxonomy (NCBI): domain Eukaryota; kingdom Metazoa; phylum Chordata; class Actinopteri; order Cyprinodontiformes; family Rivulidae; genus Austrofundulus; species Austrofundulus limnaeus. Next base: position 35,012 of record NW_013953196.1, read on the forward strand.
GCTGATTTTATATATATATATACTCACCGGCCACTTTATTAGGTACACC
>NW_013953196.1:35070-39231 GCF_001266775.1 Austrofundulus limnaeus
CTTCATGTATCCCTGAGCCGCTTATGAAAGTATTTGCCGCCCTGCCAGCCTTTTTTAAAATAAACTATTTTTGTTTTAGCTCTTTGTATGAGTCTGCTCATGGGTCCTACTGCTGACAAACACAACAGTATGGGCCTGCATTCAATTGCTTTGTTGAGGAGCACTACACAATAAATGTGTGACTATCAACTCCCTCATATACTTTTATAAACATGAAAAATTAATTCCGTGTAGTGATTTCTCTTCATGGTGAAATCCTCTGTGCGTCATAAATCATGGTGTCCTCAGTGATCTTGTTCTCAGTAATGTTCACCAGGGTTTCCCCCAGTGTATTATAAACCTGTTTGGTGGCATGCCACCAGGGCTTATTGCAACCCCCAGGCTAAGCAATGTTTGTTTATATTRAGCCAGCACCAGCAGAGATTGTAATAATAGGATAAGTGGCTAGGACCTAGCATTAGCAACATAGCACTACACTCTGCYCATCACAAATGTTTTGAGACATTTTGGAGATTTAMYCACAAATGTCCTTTGCCAAGTATGGCCGACAGCCACAATGCAGAGACATACATACCGGCCTAACAAACAAKTCTCCAACAGAATCTACCATATTTATTTATTTTAGATTGCCATTAGTCTTTACCGTAGTTAAGACTATTTTTCCTGGGGTTCATAACAATAGTCTACATGTGGGCTATATTTACTTCGAAACAAAGTACAACAGTATCCTATCAGTTTATTTTCATATCTTGAGAGCCAAACGTTTCACTGCATGCACCAAATGTTGTAACATACCTTTAAGTCCACCTTTGTGTTGACAGGTTGCGATGTCTCCTCCTCACAGGCATCGGGCTCATTTAGAAAGTGTACTGGCATAGGTTGGGGTGAGACTGGCACCTTTACTGCGTGATTATTGGCTGTGGAACCAATTCCAAAAAAGTCCAGAATCACCACCCAGGTCTGAAGTGTGATCAAAACATCCAGACAGTTAAAGTCCACATCCACACGTCGCCCTACTCTCCCGTAGCGGGTTTTGAACTCKGGATGATTTTGGTCAACAAGGAGCATATTTATATGAACTAATGAATCATCAAAGCCTCCAGGAGGCTGAGGAGAAATGGTCTGAGGTGTAGGAGAAGGAGGTGGYGTGCTGGGACAGTCTGGGTCATTTTTAGTTTTACGGCTGCAGGATGAGGGTGTGCTGGGATGTCTCTGGTAGAGCTGAAAAACATTCTGGGCTTCTTCCATCTGGGCAGGCAATGAACGGGGCATGTCTGGATAGACAGCATTAGACGCTGATGGACARCTTTGGGAAAGATACTCTTTGGGATTGAAGGTGGAGGATTTGGGAGCTCCACGAGACAAGATCAAATGCTTGTACTTAGAGTCAGGGTTCCGCTCCAGGAGATCTTCCATCAGTAGAGCATGCAGAACAAGCTGTACTTCAAGTAAATATGGATGATCTTTGGTAAAATCAGCCTCCAAATCTTGGAAGCGCACACTGACTAAACCCTGAGAACCCTGAGTCAGGTCAGCATTTAGCTGGATTTGGAGCTCTGGTACGTGTAAGGTGATCTTCAGCTGRGTGAACGACAGAAAGCTTGGAGTGGGTTTATGCAATTGTAGAGACAGAGGAGAAGAAAGGGAGGAATGGGGGATGGTGATATTAGGAATATCCCTTGCAAACAGTCCTCCTTGGAGGTCAGGAAAGCAGTGAGGTTTATGGGATGAAGGCGTTGGTGGGGGAGGAGTAGGTGGATGGCTTGACGTGGCGTTTTCCTTCTCAATCAGCAATAAATTGTCCAGAGTCTGGAGAACTTGCTCATACACAGGTTTGCAGAGGAAGACCTGTCACACAAATATTCAAATGCAAATTAYTACAGAAACAGAAATCCATCAGCCAAATATAACATTGTTGTTTCATAGAAAGCATTACACAATCAGATATTATTTGTTCTTTCAGAATAAAAACTGCTCAAGATGAAGGTAAACATAGTATTATATACTAAAACTATTAGGTGAGGATTATTAAACATCAGATCGATCTCTTTCTTCTAAGTCTCTGTTAGTTAATGATCTGATAACTGATCATCATATTGATTTATTCTGTCTTACTGAAACCTGGTTACAATAGGAGGATTTTGTTATTATAAATGAATCCACTCATGTTAATTATTTAAATTTTCATGCTCATACAACATCAGATCGTGGTGGTGGAGTAGCTGCAGTTTATCAGTCAGAATTATTAATTAATGCTRAATCAAATATTAGTTATAATTCATTTGAGTCTTTGTCCCTCAGTCTYTCTCATCCAAAATGGAAATCAGAAAAAACACATTTACTTGTTATTTATCAGGCACTTATAGTCAGTTTTTAAGTGAATTCTAAGATTGTCTGACTGATTTATTATTGAATATTGATGCAGTTATAGCAAGGAGAGTAAGAAATTAATAATACATCCTCACAATCCTGTTCTCTCTGACCATTTTTAATAACTTTTGAGTTTACATTAGCTAACTTTATAGCTAATGAGAGTAAATTTCATTATAGCAGATGTTTATCAGAGAATGCTGTAGCTAAATTTAAAGAATCTCTTCCATCTTTATTTTCCTCTGTCTTACACAATAATGAYACAGATACAGTAGTAGCACCTTAGATGACCTTGTTGACAATAATACAACTTTAATGCAAAAACCACTTCATAAAATTGATAAAATATGTTCTTTCAAACAGGCATCTAGAAAACTGGAGAGAAAATGGWGCTCCACTAACATAGAAGAATCTTATTTAAACTGGAGAGACAGCCTGCTAGCATACAAGAAAGCCTTCATAAAGCTAGATCTGTTTATTATTCATCTTTAATAGAAGATAATAAAAACAATCCCAGGTTTCTGTTCAGTACTGTAGCTAGACTAATGAAAAGTCCTATCTCTGTTGAGCCATATCTCCCTATAACTCTAAGGAGTGATGACTTCATGAGATTCTTTATAGATAAAATAATTTTAATAAGGAATAAAATTCATGCCAAACTTCCTGCTACTGTCTCTGATTCTCTGTCAGATGAGGCAGCTTTAGCTTTAACCGAGTCTGCAGCGGAAGAAAGCGCTGGATGAGACCAGGCTGCCAGTTCTGAAACTTCATAAATTTGAAGCCAACATTTTGAAGAAAATCTACGAGATTGCCCTGTATGTGTGTATCCATGCAAAATGGGGGAAAATATGTATAATTAACAGACAATCTGTACAACTTGACATGATGTCACGGCTACAAAAACCACCAATATTATACAGAAATGCAGAATAATAYGCTGTTGCTCCACAGACAGGTGTCTCACAAAGCAAGAACAAAAGTAATTACGGCAGCGACACATTTAACAAGTTTTCTCCAACTGCAGCTACAACTGTGCCACATACAGCAGAGGAAATAAGTATTTGGTCTCTTGGAGATGCATCAGGACTATTTGGTCTCTTGCTGATTTTSTATGTTTGCCAGCTTACAAAGACATGAACAGTCTRTAATTTTAAGGATAGGTTTYAAATTGTCWCCTGTATAAAGACTCCTGTCCACAGACTCAATAATCAGTCAGACTCTAACCTCTACAGCATGGGCAGGACCAAAGAGCTGTTTAAGGATGTCAGGGACCAGATCATAGATCTGCACAAGGCTGGAATGAGCTACAAACCATCAGTAAGATGGTGGGTGAGGAGGAGACAACTGCTGGTGCAATAATAAGACAATGGAAGAAATACAAAATGATCTGGRCCTTCATGTAAAATCTGACCTTGTGGGGTTTCCTTGATCATGAGGGTGAGATCAGTCACTACACGTGGAAATTCTTAATGAGCTCAAGGCAGGATATTTGAATTGATGGAGCCATGTAMTGTAAAATCTTGAGTAACAACCTCCTCCTCTCTGCCAGGATGGGTCGTGACTGGGTCTTCCAGCACAACAATGACCCAGAACATCCAGCCAAGGCAACAATGGAGTGGCTCAGAAAGAAGCACATGAAGGTCATGGAGTGGTCTAGCCAGTCTCCAGACCTTAATCCATTACCTACAGAGGGAGCTGAAACTCAGAGTTGACAAGTGACAGCCTCTTTAAGAAGTCTTCAGTTAATCCAAAATGCTGCTGCTAGAGTTTTAATGAGAGTTGGAAGGAGAG
>NW_013953196.1:39516-47549 GCF_001266775.1 Austrofundulus limnaeus
TAGTTAGACTTAGGTTTCCTGAATTATTCTTCATTTCTGCTGCTATAGACTTAGACTGCTGGAGCACAAACTGTCCACATTTCCTCACTCTGCTGTTGTCTTTRGTCTCTCTCCTCTACATGTTTATTGTAAGTATAACAAGTGTTTTCTTTGTCTCTCTTCCAGAAGAAAATACACTTGGACCAGTCCTTCTGTGTTTGTGTCTCTTTCCCATCCCCTCAAACCAAGCCAGTCCAGGCAGATGGCCGCACATCCTGAGCCTGGTTCTGCTGGAGGTTTCTTCCTATTAAAATAGAGTTTTTCCTTCCCACTGCTGTCATTGTGAGAGCAGAGCATTGCGTTAAAATATATTGTATTGCATTGTTGTAGCCATGGTTGGAATTACAGTGGGTAGGGTTGACCTTCCTAGTTAAAGTCCAGTTTATGCAACCGTTTTAATAATTGCAGAAGATTTCTTTTTTTGTACAGCCTCCCATGGTTGCAGCTGTGATGTAAGGGGTGTCCATGTTTTAGCAGAGCTGTGCTACAGTGTGGAAATGTTATTTGCTTCACAAGTAATGGCTACAATGATGGCAGAGAGCAAGGTAATTTATTACTCAGGTTGTTTTATATTTTTGTTTTCTTTTTATTTGTCACGTCATTTTGGATGATGCTAAAGGTTCTTTTCCCTCAATATGGAGTTTAATGATGCCAAGTGACAATGTCAGGGAATCACACTCGAAGTACTGACTGATATGAAATGTTTTGCATGTAGTAAATTCTTCAGTGGTCTATAGGTCTCAAAAAGAGTGAGCTGACATGCTTACCTGAACAGGACTGACAAACTTGCTCTCAATTTTCAGTTGCCCTGTGCTCTTGTAGGGCTCTTCTGTAGTGAGTAAAGTCAGTTGTGAATTTTCATCCACAGATTTTTTTTCCAGGTTAAACTGTACAGTAGTGTCTTTAAGAATATGGAAAGCTGATGGAAACAAAAAGAAATACTGTGAATAGCACACATATTAAAAACAACACAAGCTTCATTTTATTTGTTTGTTTTTATAGTGTACCCAACCCTTGAAAAAAAAAACTTAGAAAAACTCAGCACTAGTGATGATCTCACCTTTTCCACAATTGAGAGATTCAAAGAAGTCATGACGTGTGAACTGTGCTTCTTCCTGTTTGATGCTTTCATCATGGGGTGGAGACAAACCATCAGCATTGGTCCCTTTGAACACCCTTTTCAAATCTAAATGACACATATTGAGTGAATACAGTCGGATATCTTTTACCAAMACTTGCAGCCTCTCTCCTTCCGAGTCTTGGCTGTCAAGAAAATTTTGAATTGTTATGCTTCCTAGATGACCAATCAACAGCTCAGGGTGTCCAGGTTTACGGGGAATTGACACAACAGGCGAGTCAATGTTGATATTTAGGGTCAACTTCACCAAAAATTTGTCTAAAGTAGATTCAGGCTCCTCAGCGAGAACATCATCCTCCTCCTCCTCAAATGGATATGCAAAACTCTGACTCAATGTTTCTGTTCTCCGTGAGGGAGTTTCAAAGAGTGAAAACATATTGCTGTACTCTGCTGTTTTGGTAGCTAAAACAGTTGACACTCTGGTAGCAGCMATTTTTAGCATGGAGCGAAAATTGTCTTCAAGTTCATTGGCTGAAAGACTGAGCTCCCGCAGGAACTTGGCTGAATGGTTGTAGTGTAATGATGCCATGTCAAGTTGCAAGGAACACTCTCCTTGAGATTTTTCCTKAAGTTGAAAGTTCAAAGCATCTGTAGAAGGATGTTTTGTATCAGAGAAGAGTGGTGTTCCATCAARATTTGAAGAGCTGTCATCAACACTCCCAATGCTCACCACAAACTGGCTACGGCCTTTGTCCTGGGTTAGATCAACTAGATGCATAGATCCAAGAGAACCACTGATGTCCAAACGACTTCCAAGAGATACAGTGACCTTGGTACCAGTGATGCTGGCAGTGGCAATCTTCCGTCCTTTTTTCTCAGCACCCAAGGAAGTGCCAGTGGACACAGTCCGAAGTAGAAGCAGGTTGAGGCGGTTGATCTCCACAGTTAGTTCTTTGTTCTGGTCATAGGTGGCCTGATATGCTCTGTCCTCTTCTTTATTGTAACTCTGTGTTGTACGTTGCTGAGCTGATGGTATCCAGGTGCTTTCCTCTTTCGGGAAAGATTTTTGAAGGAACTTAACAAGCTCCACCATAGTCTCAGGGTTGAGGATGATGTCCAAGTTGTTGACCTGCATGCTTATAACTTGAAGGGAGCTATCAAGGTTCATAGAAGGACAGTTTGAGCTCACAAACTGGTACTCAAGCTTAATGAGGGCTTCTTCATCTTTGAGGACAGAACTGACTGGGGACAAGCTGCCTATGTTTAAACTGGTGGGTAACTCAGAATGGTTCCCCTGATGCTCAGGAGACCTGTCATCACATGTGATGGGAGAAGATGGCTGRCTCTCTTTCAGGCTGCCAGTGGGTATGTCAAAACTCAGATGCTTATGAGAAGCAACAAGAAGGTCGAAGTCTGAACCATAGGTTTGTAAAGTGTCAACAAGGAGCAGGCCATGAACAGTCAGACAAACCTCAGCATCATAGGGTCGTTTGACAAAATGAGCATTTGTGCCAAATACCTTGAGAACAGATATGTAGCGACCATCGCTTTCTACACCAAGCTGCATATAGACGATATTAAATTCAGCTAACAGAAGACGTGATTCCACCAGTACTTCACGTGTGTGTTGTTCTAATGTCGTCACACTCTGGGTCAGATACTTGGATGAATCCTGCAGCTTCCAGGAACTGTCCACTCTGTRAAAAATCTTGTCATGTCGGAGTGAGAGAGGATCTGGGGACATTACACTAGGATCTTTTTCTGACGTTATGTCCCCTTCACTCACAGCTGGACTGCTTAGCCTGGCAAGACAACTTCTAAGGGCAGTCATTTTTTCAAGGTTAACATGGACCTTGAGATCTGGCAGAGTTCCTGAAAGAACAGCCCCGGGTAACTGAGGGTCGGATGTGTAGCGTAGTCTCTGCTCAAGCTGCAGTAGCACATTGAACTTTTCTACAACATGGGTAGGGCCTACTTCACTTTCATGAAGATGTTTCCAGTTGTCCTTATAGTGACCAACCATTATCTGTAGGTCTTTAAAGGACAAKGAGTATTTCTCATACAATTTTTTGCTATAGGCTTGACCTCCCTCTTGGAATGCAAGGTTAGGAAGTTCAGGGCTTTTAGCTACTTTTAAAGGTGTGTCAAATTCAGGTGCTGGAGACTCAGGTGGGGTTGCAGGAGGYGTCTTGTACTCATCATCACTCATGTCTTCACTTTCAGGTTGAGTAGCTTTTAAGCTGGTGTTACCATTCCCTTCAAAAAAGAAGAGCATTGAAGCAGGTGAAAATTGGGAAATCTTATCTGACAAAAAAGAAAACTAGAATATACTTTCTAAAATGGAATTAAAGAGGTTAAATAGGTGACGGCTTTACCTTGTGAGTTTGTAAGAAGAATTCTGCCTAAATCCACCACAACMAGCATTGGGTCGGCTGACTGAAAGTCATCTGGGAAAACCACCTGAGGTGCACAGATGTCCAGTTTCATGGTCCAACGTTTACTGTTTTCCTACAAGGAACATTAGTGTTATTTATGCTCATATGAGATTTTCTATGGTTAATGTTGATTTTTTTTTTACTAACAGGGCAGCTGATAGCTGATATACTTCACTTTTGTTGGTTAATGCATTTGTTTCTTTTAACAAAGTATAAAATATCTAACTCAAATAAACTTATTTACCAAGCTTTAAAAGCACATGTACATGTTCAAATAATATATAGAAAATTGTTTTCACTTAGAAATTAAGTTTTGAGCTAAAGTAGGGTAGTAGCAGCTGCATCTCCATTCTTCTACTTGTCAGTTGATTAACCCTTGTATTGTCATTTAATTTTGACCATTCATGTTCCTTAGTAGAAAAAAACAGACCATTTTACATTTTTGCCTTATAATGCTTTTTTTCTGAAATAAACTAATCATCTTTTTAGAGCTACCTTAGCCTGAAATAAAATATCAAGTTTAACTGACTTGTTAAAAATTCAAACCTTTTTAAATGTTTTTAGTTTAAAAAAAATCCTCATTTCAGTTTTTTTAATTGACAAAATATTTATTCCATGGCCATTTTAGAAAAAAAATCCCCATTAGTAGATTAGGATTCCTGGACACTCTGGATCCAGTAGCCAAAAATGATGCTCTGTTTCGGCCCAACTTCCATATATTGCTTGGTGGTCAGATATAGAATATCTTTTGTACATCAATGTTTTACTTTTTTCCCCGTGAATCTGAAAAACACTGGATGAGATTAACTGTTAGAATTTAAATGCATGGTAAGACTTTTTACGAGCAAGAGGAATAGAAAGTGAAATTTTAAGTTTACCAATAAAATATTATTACCACTTTCATTATTGTTTAGGCCTTCAGTGTAATGTGATTATTATTCTTACCTGCTTTTAACMACAAAAATGAACTGAGCAAGCCAGGAAATTCCAAATATTTGATTATTTTAGGTCATATTGGTAAAAGTATTAAGATACATATGAAAAAGCTCATAAATAATCTTAAAGGAACGTTTACTACTAATCAGTTTAGAGYAAATAAATTGGGTCTGTTTAACAGCATAAAAGGGTTTTCACAGCAACCACAGTATTGTATCGAATGATGTGTGATCTGGTCGCTTTGTGCATTTATAAGTCCAGAATGGTTTCTTTTTTTTTTTTTACAACAGCTTAAAAATGTAAAATGTCACCATCTAGTGAGCYAATAAAAAAATCTAAAGTATAGGGATCGAGGTAAGAAAAATCCTAAACATTATTATAAAAAATGTTATAAGATACAATAAAAACGGGATTAAAAGATGTTTTTTTCAACAGTTTTCAAGGAGGATGATTTTTCCTTTGAGGAACAAGTGTGTAGTAAAGTTACTGTGAGGTTTTGAGATCATGATAAAAAAAATCTGAAAAAATACCAAAAGAATTAAGATTGCTAGGCGTACTCAAAAAAAAACTTTTCAAAAAACATGGTTAAAAACAGTCAAAAGTAAATGCGTAAATGATTCTCCCCAAAAGACAGTACAAGGGAAAGTTTGAAAGCACTATATACCGTGCGTCCATGCATGCATGCATGCGTCCGTGCGTGCATGCATGCATACATGCATACTGTACATACATACATAAGCTATACCCGTAGGGGTCACTGGTGCCCATATCAAGCAGTCAATCACAGAATTTATATATACATACATACACTGCTCAAAAAAATAAAGGGAACACTTAAACAACGCAAGCTAAGTCCAAGTAAATCAAACTTTTGTGAAGCACATTCAACTCTGTACAGAACAAAGTACTCAATGCGAATATTTCATTGATTAAGATCGGGAGTTAGCGTGCGTTGTTTAAGTGTTCCCTTTATTTTTTTGAGCAGTGTATATATANTAATTTTTTTTTACAGTGGTCAATACAAATAAAAATGAATTGGCTGACAAACTGTTTCATTTCTAACTTCAGCAAATCTTACAATAAACTCTCCCACAAGAAGCTGATCAATGGTTTGTCGAATTTCAGCCTTGGTTTGCATCTTCAGCTTGGTGTACTGCCTCCTGGCAGCCTCTGCCACTCGCAACTCCAGCTCCGACTGATAGCCAAATCCTATACATAAAAAAAAAAAAAATTATGCAAAATTCTACTGAAATTCTCAGTATATAACTGATATAGTATACGTTATGTGTTGACAATACATTATTCTGTTTGAATTTGAATTACAATTTTAAATGTATTAATGTAGACTAACAATATAATTTAAMATGGTTATTATTGCTGTTAAAACTAAAATATTAATATGAAGATCTCAAACTACAAAACAACTGAAATTATGCTTTAACTGAAGTTTAATTTGTTTCTGTAAATAATTAGGTCAACAGGAAGTGAATATAATCARTAGCTTTATTCAGACATACCGGTAGATTAGGTAATTTTTTTAATCTAATTTTATTTTGTTGAGATTTATTGAGCACATCAGCTATGCATGCAAGACTGTCTATTCTCTCCAAAGTGCCAGACAGATTTTGGAGACATTTAAAATGTTTTATTGATTCTTCAGGACCACATCTGACACCACTTGCATCTGTGGGAGCCAGCAGGGGACTGGCACATCAGATAGACAGGGCTGTATTGCTGTGTCTAATTGCTCTACTTCTGAATAGAAATTATTTAACAGAGTTGTTTCCCCATTTCTTCCACATCACTTAAATTAAAAATATTTAACCAAAAGAAAACAACAGCAGGACTAGAGAGAGATGAATATGRTTTAGATTTTTTATTTCTGTGACACTGTGAGATACAGTTGCAAAACCATCGAGTAGGTATTTGTGCTCTCTCTCACTGTGGTTGTGCAAAATCAGCACCCCTGCACCCACTGACCCCTTCAGAAGGGATCCATCTGTAAAACGGGAATGACTGGGAGATAATCCCACCATAGAGAGATTACTCCTGGCAGACCCGTCTTCAATCTCTATCTTAAAACTTGGCTCAAAATTATATTTTTTGACAATTCTGTCTCCAGGTCCTGCAGTTATTGGAACAGTCCCAGATTCTAGTGTGCTGTGAGACAGATTTTTTTTTCACCTACCAGACTTGCTTCTGATTTTCCCATGTCTAACAAAAAAAGCATTGTGTTTGGGGTGCAACTAAACTGCATCCACAAGTGAAACTCCAATGATGAACAATGCAGACTGCTATGGGCCACACACAGGCTCGGGGTCAGATGGGACTTTTAGATCTGAAAATCATTTCCTGATTAGTGCTTTAGGGCTTTTGCTAATTTTAACATTTATTAGTGGATTAGCACTTATTTATAGGCTAAATTTAGAAGCACCAACTGAGGTCTATAAATGTTATTGATCAACGTTAATGTTAATAACTGAGGGTGAAAGCTATCGCACATTTTGTTCATGTGTGTGTCACTTATTCACTAGGTGACATATTGATGACATATGAACTCAAATACAGCTGTGGAATGTCAATGATAAGTCTTAAGAGAGCAACATGCATCACTCTGCTCTCTGCTGCAGCTGCTCTCATTTGATCTTTTATTTAATCTATCTTTATATTATTGTGTCGGCTGGAAATTAGCACCTAGAGCTATAACCTGATACAGTGCATCTTTACTCTATATTGTCCCTGTTTTAAATACCTAAATCTATAAAATCTTTATACATGGCAATATGTGACTCAAGTTGTCTGTTGAAGAATGTTTCATGTGTTGATAGGGTTATTTTAGTGCTTTAGAATTAGCTTTTGCTAAATTTTCAGTGCATTAGTGCTTTACAATTAGGGGACCTAAATATTTGAGTTAGTGCTTCAGGGCTAGCAGAAATAATGTAATGGATTGTCCATAACAAACACCATGTTCAAGCATAAGGGTGTCCATATGTGCTCTTGGCACCACGACACCCTAGGCCGCAGTTCGATGATCGACTTTATTGTCGTTTCATCTGATCTGCGGCTGCATGTCTTTGACACTCAGATGAAAGGGGCGGAGCTTTCAACTGACCACTACCTGGTGGTGAATTGGCTCTGTTGGTGGGGGAGGATGCCGGTCAGACCTGGCAGACCCAAACGTAGAGTGAGGGTCTGCTGGGAACATCTGTCAGAGTCTCCCTTCAGACAGAGCTTCAACTCACACCTCTGGGAGAACTTTGAACACGTTACTAGGGAGGTGGGGAACATTGAGTCCAAGTGGGCCATGTTCTGTGCCTCCATTGTCGAGGCGTCTTACCTGAGCTGTGGCCGTAAGGTTGTCAGTGCCTGTCGTGGTGACAACCCTTAAACCCGCTGGTGGACACCGGCGGTGAGGGATGCTGTCAGGCTGAAGAAGGAGTCCTATCAGGTATTTTTGGCCTGTGGGACTCCGGAAGCAGCCGATAGATATCAGCAGTCCAAGCGTATTGCAGCTCGGGTGGTCGTTGAGGCAAAAACTCAGATGT
>NW_013953196.1:47905-49404 GCF_001266775.1 Austrofundulus limnaeus
TGTGTGTCACTTATTCACTAGGTGACATATTGATGACATATGAACTCAAATACAGCTGTGGAATGTCAATGATAAGTCTTAAGAGAGCAACATGCATCACTCTGCTCTCTGCTGCAGCTGCTCTCATTTGATCTTTTATTTAATCTATCTTTATATTATTGTGTCGGCTGGAAATTAGCACCTAGAGCTATAACCTGATACAGTGCATCTTTACTCTATATTGTCCCTGTTTTAAATACCTAAATCTATAAAATCTTTATACATGGCAATATGTGACTCAAGTTGTCTGTTGAAGAATGTTTCATGTGTTGATAGGGTTATTTTAGAGCTTCAGAATTAGCTTTTGCTAAATTTTCAGTGCATTAGTGCTTTACAATTAGGGGACCTAAATATTTGAGTTAGTGTTTCAGGGCTAGCAGAAATATTGTAATGGATTGTCCATAACAAACATCATGTTCAAGCATAAGGGTGTCCATATGTGCTCTTGGCACCACGACACCCTAAGCCGCAGTTCGATGATCGACGTTATTGTCGTTTCATCTGATCTGCGGCTGCATGTCTTTGACACTCGGGTGAAGAGAGGGGTGGAGCTTTCAACTGACCACTAGCTGGTGGTGAATTGGCTCTGTTAGTGGGGGAGGATGCCGGTCAGACCTGGCAGACCCAAACGTAGAGTGAGGGTCTGCTGGGAACGTCTGTCAGAGTCTCCCTTCAGACGGAGCTTCAACTCACACCTCTGGGAGAACTTTGAACACGTTACGGGGGAGGTGGGGGACATTGAGTCCGAGTGGGCCATGTTCTGTGCCTCCATTGTCGAGGCGTCTTACCTGAGCTGTGGCCGTAAGGTTGTCGGTGCCTGTCGTGGCGACAACCCTCAAACACGCTGGTGGACACCGGCGGTGAGGGATGCTGTCAGGCTGAAGAAGGAGTCCTATCAGGTATTTTTGGCCTGTGGGACTCCGGAAGCAACCGATAGATATCAGCAGTCCAAGCGTATTGCAGCTCGGGTGGTCGCTGAGGCAAAAACTCGGATGTGGGAGGAGTTCGGAGAGGCCATGGAAAAAGACTTCCGTACAGCTTCAAGGCAATTCTGGTCTAACATCTGGCATCTCCGGGGGGGGAGTGATTCGCCACCAGCATTATTTATGGTGGGGATGGTGCGCTGCTGACCTCAACTCGGGACATTGTGGGCTGGTGGGAAGAATACTTCGAAGACCTCCTCAATCCTACCGACACGTCTTCCCATGAGGAAGCAGAGCCTGAGGAACCTGGGTCAGACTCTCCAATCTCTGATGCTGAGGTCACTGAGGTGGTTAAAAAGCTCCTCGGTGGCAAGGCGCCAGGGATGGATGAGATTTGCCCTGAGTTCCTTAAGGCTCTGGATGTTGTGGGGTTGCGTTGGTTGATGCTACAATATCTCGTGGTCATCGGGGGCAGTTCCCCTGGATTGGCAGACTGGGGTGGTGGTCCCCCTATTTAAAAAGGGGGACGGCAGAGTG
>NW_013953196.1:50639-54014 GCF_001266775.1 Austrofundulus limnaeus
CAAGACCATGGTCTTGAGCCGAAAACCGGTAGGGTGCCTTCTCAGGGTCAGGGAGGAGGTCCTGCTCCAAGTGGAGGAGTTTAAGTATCTCGGGGTCTTGTTCATGAATGAGGGAAGAATGGAGCGGGAGATTGACAGGTGGATTGGTGCTGCGTCTGCAGTGATGTGGGCGCTGTACCGGTCTGTCATGGTCAAGCGAGAGATGAGCCAGAAGGCAAAGCTCTCGATTTATAGGTCGTCTACGTTCCGACCCTCATCCATGGTCATGAGCTTTGGGTAGTGACTGAAAGAACAAGATTGCGAATACAAGCGGCTGAAATGAGTTTCCTTCGCAGGGTGTCTGGGCTCTCCATTAGAGATAGGGTGAGAAGCTCAGTCATCCGGGAGGGACTCAGAGTAGAGCTGCTGCTTCTCCACGTCCAGAGGAGCCAGTTGAGGTGGGTCGGGTATCTGGTTAGGATGCCTCGTAGATGCCTCCCTGGTGAGGTGTTCTGGGCATGTCCCACTGGGAGGAGGCCCAGAGGAAGACCCAGGACATGCTGGAGGGACTATGTTTTTCAGCTGACCTGGGAATCCCTTGGGATTCCCCCAGAGGAGTTGGCCAAAGTGGCTGGGGAGAGGGAACGGACTCTCTGCTTAGGCTGCTGCCCCCTCAACCTGATCCCGGATAAGCGGAAGAAAACGGACGGACAGACGGACATAAAATAAATATCCAACTAAAAATTTGAAGGGTTTCCTGTATTATCTGGACTTTCAATTAAGAACATTTTCTAACATTATTATACAGGTTTTCCCAAATAGTTTAAAAGGCATGATAATCTTGTGACTTGGAAAAAAGTAATAAATTCTCTTTAAAAAATCTCTTATTCAATATTTGGGCACTTAGCCAATAKAAATAGTTCTGGAAACCCTAAMTGATCTAAAACAGAAAAGGTTTAGTCTGATTTAATGTCAAAAGTTSAGAAAAATAGGCACATATTTTTGTACAGTAAACATTTGTTCATCAGAAAATGCAACTTACCAGAGGTGTGAACTCTTCCTTTATAGAAGAACTCAGTTACTTTTTTCATTGCTTGAGGATTRTAGATTATGTTTAATGGACTAGTGTTCACTTCAAGTCTTCTCTCAAACTTGGACTTCACAGGATTGCGCTCGTATATCATCTCAAACACTGGGGATGTGCACCCTAACAAGGTAAACATAGTGTATTTTAGATATTGTATCTACAATWTATACAGTATATATCTAAATACAGCGGTCCCAGTCTCTCTCTGTTACTATGAAACACTAAAAGCAGCCATGGATGAAAATACTGTATGTTTGACAGATCAGAGGAAACGGTGCACGAGACCAGATGAGAGTGCATGCAACCAATGAGCTGTACGCAAAACCAACTGAGTGCACAAGCAAATGTTTTAAATGTGAGTGAGACCCAGTGAAACACGAGCAAGACCAATTAAGAGTGTGGGCAACCAAAATTGTGAGACCAAATAAAAGTGTGAGCGAGACTGACCTGTTACATCACCACTGATTTCTGTTCTTATTCTGACAGAGACCTGGTTTAAAGAGCCAAAGACTGTTGTTTGACCCACAAATAAAAGTTTAGGCTATATAGACTGTTTTCAGTAGTTAGGYTGTTCTTCAGACCTTGTCCTTCAGYGAAACATCTGAGTATGCTATTTTCATTAAACACAAAATTTGTAAACTTTTCCCTAACTGTACAATCTCCTATACTTACTTTTTGCTTTATTTTTTTACATATATCTGCATGCTTCCATTTGCCTTTCACTTTGTGGCAGACTGGTGGGCCCAATGNTTGCTTGTTTGTAGGTGACCAAATACTTATTTTCCACCATTATTTGCAAAAAAATTTTTTAAAAGTCAGACAAAATGATTTTCTCAAATTTTTTTTCAAATTTTGTCTCTCATAGTTGAAGTCTACCTATGATGTCAATTACAGGCCTCTCTCATCTTTTTAAGTGGGAGAACTTGCACAATTGGTGACTGACTAAATACTTATTTTCCCCACTGTATAATGTTTTTGACTGGGGTGTTAAACAGAGAATCATCTTTGTTTTAATATGGGGCAAACAAATGTTCTTAGTTAAGGTGGTTTAATTAGAAAAACTCAGTGAATCTCACAGAAAGACTCAGCCTGCGTGCGCAGTGACACGCTCATATAGCAGTCTCTCAGGAGGAGAGTTTAGTCACTCACACAGAGTTGGACAGATCTGTTCAATAACAACATTCTGAACACATATTTAATATAAAGTTAGGTTTTACAGACCAAAGTCTCTGGTAGTTCAGGAGCAAAGTGCAGGAGGAGAAGAGAAGCCAGGATTGATCGCGTCGCTGCAGCAGCTGGAATCGACTCGAGCCGGTCCGCTGCATCAACCAAAAAGCTCTCACTTAAAGTCCCGCCCTGCTCTGCTCTGATTGGACAAAACAGCTCTGGACTTTGTCTGATTTGTTGAAGGGCAGTTTCCRTTTAATCCTTATATCAGGGTCCCGCTGTGGCGCACCGAACAACTATCCATTCACACCAGTGCCGCTGGATTTTTTTTTTTTTAAGAAATCAGGTCGCATTTGCAACCAAACTGGTCGCACTCTAGAGCCCTGCTAGCTGTTGTTTTGACAGACAACCAGGTACAATCTTAAGTACGCAAGGGAGCTTTATGACTTCCCATCTGGTGCGCTTTTTCCTTTTTTCACAGCGCAAGCGCACCTGCGTACTGCTTATGTGCACCTCTGCTTATAAGGCTATGTCTACCTTTAACTCCTCCGACTGAAGCAATGGCTTGGAAAAGACAAAACATTTCATTAAAGAACCTGTCCAGAGGACCTATTTAACATTATTTTATTACTGGAGCACAGTTGGCAGTGGGAGTATCAAAAATGGTAGGAGGTTTTTAAAGAGATAGAGGCCAATTTCAAGGTTTAGATTCGATGCAAAGTTCATATTTATTTTTGATATTAAACAGCATTTCCATAACTGAAAGTAACATAGTTACTTGATTGTGGCATAGAATGAAACTATGAGCATGGAAAATACATAATACTGACCCTTTAAACCCTGACAGGAGAACCCACAAGTTTATATTTATTTCATACACAAATTACTTTTATAAGACAGATTGTTTTGTTGGATTGTTTATTTAAGTTATGCATCAACTGTATTACTGCTGACTGTAGCAGAATGAAACGTTTCATTAAAAGGATCCCTGATTAGTTGTAACATTAGACTTTATTTGATAAACATATATTTTAACTGTAAAATAAAGACTGTAAAATACTGTAGGTTGTTTAAGTTTTTTATTATTTTTAAACTAAAAGTTTAAAAATATATTACACGGACGGGGCCATTGTGTTTACACT
>NW_013953196.1:54595-59537 GCF_001266775.1 Austrofundulus limnaeus
AGTGTAAACACAATGGCCCCGTCCGTGTAATATATTTTTAAACTTTTAGTTTAAAAATAATAAAAAACTTAAACAACCTACAGTATTTTACAGTCTTTATTTTACAGYTAAAATATATGTTTATCAAATAAAGTCTAATGTTACAACTAATCATGGATCCCTTTAAAGAAGAACCCGTCCAGAGGACCTACTTATTTGACTTAATTTTTGCTTTTTGATTTTTCTTCCTGAATCACTGAGATGTGTTAGGCTGTATTACTGCTATGTTGTCACAGTCTTTCAGTTTTAGCCATATTTGTCATTTTATCTTGTAAAACATTCATCCTGATTTGTTCACATGTGCACTCACTCATGTTTGCGCTCACTTTCATTTGGTCTTATGTACAGTTTGTTCGGTTGCGCTCACTCTCAGTTGGTCTCACACAGAACTCATTCAGTTGGGCTCATTCTCAGTCGGTCTCATGCACGGTTTCCTCTGACCTGACTTGCACATTTCCATTCAACTTTTGTATGTTTTGGCACTTTATATGTTACTTTTTAACTCAGCTACTAAGAGGTGTGTCTATTTTGACATTACCAATACATGTTCACACAAAAAAATAATAATTTTATAAAACTGAAAAATGAACAAGTTATACCAGGAATACCTCTGGATTGAGTCAGTGGTTGATTGATGGCCCCAACAACACTGCCCTATAACAGAGAGATTTTAGTCAGACTCAAACTACTACACAGCACAAAATATTAGAAATACGTACTTTATGAGCCACAAATTCATATGGTGGGGTTCACTACTATTAATGCTTACCATTTTGGGAGATATTAGAAATGGAAAGATGGACCCCTGGGTGGTTAGGTCTCTCAGAAACAAACTACCCAGCTGAACAGAGAGTAGTGACGACTCTGAACGAGGGAGAGACTCAACTATTACCTTCACCCCTGTGAAAATGAGGGGACAGGAAATTAAAATTGTGTAAGTAGACAGGATTTACAATGCAAGGGCCAATTATTYATGTATAAAATCTAACAATAAAATAACTGTAGAGTAGTTTGAATTTAAATATACAAAACAAACAACTGTTGGTTGATTTCTTTCTTTTGTTTSTTTACTTAGACACTGAAAGCAATCTGTGTTGGCACTGCTTGGGTATACCTGAGAATTCCAGCTGGATGAGGCCACTCTCATGCAACGTGAGCCCCTTTCTGTCTTGCTGGAAGAGCGTTACGCTGCCTTTTTCTAACAAGAACTCCAGCCGCGCAAACATGTGATCTCGCCTGGTGAATGTGTTCAGACTGTAAGAATCTTCCAACGGGTCAAACAAGTCCTCTGTCTCTGCTGGAGAAACATAAAATGGTAAATGGCTTGAACTTTCATGTCRACAGGCTCCAAAGCACTTCCCACTACAGTCATTMAYCAATTCACACACTAATGGTAGTAAGACACACTGTAGCCACAGCTGTCCTTGGGCAGGCTGTCATGCAGGGGCAACACCAGGCCCTCTKACCACCACCAATAGACAATGTGGGTGACGTTTATGGCCCGAGAACACATCAAACAAAGCAGGGGTTTGAACTGGCAAACCAGGGCAACTACCCAAACCACTCTTCCACGGCTGCCTTGGCCAAGGTCAGTGSTTATCACATAATAAATGAGAGTTTATACCAATAATTCGAAACGTTGTTTGATTTGACAAAYTAACTGAAACTGAATCCTATAAGGGGATTTAAGTTTGTCAAAGAAACCCTCCTATGACACCAGTGATCAGTGTGTTCCTGACCTAGAATGTCCCAGGTCGAAGGACTTGGCAATAGCTCTTCAGGTCTATCTGGATCTTGGGWATCTCCATGCCAGCCCCCCCACCCTGGGAACCAAGACTGGAGGTACTGAATCATCCTTGAGCTGCCACTTTTTGGAATTGATGCGCTGGGTGGAACAGGCTGAGRGTCATTGTTTGGCTCTCTGGAATTCTTTAAGAACAGACAGAAGAAAAAATTAATTTAGAGTAAATGCTTAAGATACATTTTTGCAAATTCATGTTTTATACAGCAGAAATCTGAGATGAAATTAGGTTTAAGATAGCATAATGGGCCTTTATTCTTAAAAGGGCAAACCAAAATCCTTGTGCATTGCTGACCTTTTTTGTTATTTGTCACWTAATCTTAAATTAAATTATACCGGGCATTATTGAAATCTCAAGGTTAAATAAATAAACMCTGATCTGGGAGATGAAACGTCCAGATTTTAATGAATATATCAAATAAGTCAACAGTCAGATTCTGAGCACAAACAGGCTGTTGTACTTTTGATCAATAATATACTTAGAGGAGATTTTACTTTTACCAAAGTTATCTTATGGTAAGATACTTATAGTTTTACTCAAGTATCACTTTGTCGTACTTTGTACAACAATGGCAGCTGTTAATAAATGTATAAGTTGGGGTCTTTTTGAAGAAAAAAATGGTGGAACATCACTGATGTAGTGCAGGGATAGTCAATCCTGTTCCTCCAGGACCGCAGCCCTGCAYGTTTTACTTTATTCCCTTCTCTATCAMACCTGATTCAGTCAGTGAATTACCTCTTCCAGGCTCTACAGAAGCCTGATAATCATCCATTCATTCAAATCAGGTGTGTTGGAGCAGAGAAACAAGTAAATAATGCAGGGCTACGGCCCTGCAGGACCTGCAGGACCAGAACTGAGTATCCCTGATGCAGCGTATGTATATTTAAATACTCTAACTGACAGATTAGGCTTTATAAATAGATTCATAAACAACTATAACAATAATAACAAAAAGGCACATCAGTARTGGTTGTCTATGCACAGTTAATAAAAAATGTACACATTATGTAATTGTATACAGCTCTTTAMAATCATGCTGCTGCATAAACAGACCTCAGCTGTCTGTTCCTGTTTTAAAATCCAGTCATGGACGACTTCTCTGAGGCTGCATAGCTCCTCCAACGTCTGCTCCTCTTCTATTCGATCCAGTTCACTCTAGATGAAAAATACCAGTGACAAAAGTGGTTTTTATTATTTATTCAGTTTATTTTTACTGCACTAATTCACAACAAGTTTTCTTTCACGAGGTTAAAAAAATCCGTAAAAAACACATCACTGCCTTGAGATCAGGACACAAAGCAGTGTACAGTGCTACCACAGTACTACCACAGTGCTACCACAGTGCTACCACAGTACTATCACAGTGCTACCACAGTGCTACCACAGCTGAACTGGAAAGCAGCATTAAAGCTGAATTTATCCTCCAGAAGTGAAGAAATCTGCTTTARCTGACATAATTGCRAGAAAAAAAATGCTGCATCTGTTCTTGTAGGAGCTCCGAGAGCCTCTTCTCAACACATCCAGTGGGGTTTGCAACAACTATTGTGTGACTAGATATGTGAAGTGCAACGTGAAATGAGGTTTCTTGATGAACCCAGACTGTTCCAGCAGCAGCATAGGAACCAATGTGGTTGKGGTCACACCAAAAGTATTACATGCAAGGAGCAAACATTAATGWTTCAATTCCAACCTTTGCAGCTTGTGACCTCTAAGGCCAGTATGCTGTGTCAGTGCTGTTTAAGACTCTGTGTAGTGTCATTCCTACAGGATTACTGACTCCTTTCTGTTGTCACTCAAACGCCCTCAGTTCACATTCTGTTTCACCTCTCTGTTCTCAGCTTAATGTAAATCAACTTTTTACCTGATTAAATCACCAGTTCCTGGGAAGGAACAAAAAAAACCTTGATAAAAAAATATTGATGTTCCATTTAGAGTTGAWGGTGTTGAGATTTGTAGAGTGAGTGAGGTGAAGTTTCTGGGTGTCCAAAAGACAAAGTTGGTTGCTTCTTCGTTGATTAGTCATTGTTTATGAAAAGGGTTCCCTGCAATCTTAAAAYCTCACACTTTAGTGATGAGTCTGATCACACAGGCTCATCACTAAAGTGATCTGATCAATCTTTTTGTCAAAAGGTTGACAAAATGATTGATCAGAGAAATATGATCTGGTGCCCCAACCAGTAAAACAGTGTAGCAGAGTGTTGAAACAGTATCATTTTTCTGTTTCTCCCCTCATTTTTTGTGACAAAAACCAAAGGACGACATTTGTCCACTCAACGGGGCAGAGGTAGAGGTAGCGGTAGAGGTAGAGAGGGTGAACCGTTGCACAAATCTTGGTGTGACCGTTACACAGGACCTGTCAACGTCGCTCCATGTTAACCTAACAGAGACATGGTCTTTTTCATCTTATGCTGCGTTCACACCAAAAGCGATTTCAGAGGCAAGAAYGTTAAAARCGTTTCAAGTTRGACGCTTGTGCACTTAGAGGTCAGATGCTCATCAAAATTGATCTTGATGCAAGTCACACGCATCGAGAGTTTCTTGTCTTCCTCCCCTGCCGGTCTCTGTTTAATGGAGGATAAAATAAAGAAAGTGGCTTTGCTTTATTTACTGAGAGCAAGAGCATATTGCGCTCACCAGATAATTAATTCATAAATAATTAACCAGATAATTCAGAGATGGAAAATGCATCACTATGTCACATAGTGGAGTCTTTCTGATTGGTCAAGTTGTTGCTTTGAACTGCAAAATTTCAGATTTTCCACCACCAGCGTTGGACGTGTGTCAAGCGCGCGGAATATTCAAAACATTCAGCACTAAACGCACTAGACGTGCCACAACACTGACGCACGTCCAGCATAGACTATGAATGTAAACCTGACGCTCAGAATACGTTTGGTGTGAACGCAGCATCAGGCCTACAGAGACTCCAGGCTCCCTCTCCAAGGTGCTCAGGAATTTCTACATGTGCATCATCAAGATCATCTTAAGTGAAAGCTTCACCATTTGGATGGGTAGCTGCACCAAAGAGGAATTAGAGGTGTCCCGATACCAGCATCAAGTACTCGTACTCGTAAAAGCCGGCCGAAACTCTTAACCGATAC
>NW_013953196.1:64085-66093 GCF_001266775.1 Austrofundulus limnaeus
ACCCAGCTGTGGCGCCAAGAGAGATGTTTATTGTCTGTTTGGATAACATTCTGTATAAATGTGTGTATTTGAAACTGCCTCATGGCGCACATTTTGTACCACTGCCCAGTGTGACATGGTGTGTGTCTGCAATTGCAATAAAAACTCAGCTGACCATTCACGGAGTACTTTTCATTCTTGGACCACGTGTGTCTGTCTTGGGTAAATAAAGATTTCCACGACACCACCCTGCCTATCAAAGGTCCCCACACACCTACCTCTGAAAGTTTCGTTGATTTCGGATGTGGAGCGGCTGGAGATTGTAGCAACAGGATAAGTGGCTTGATCTAGCATTCCTCTACCCATCCCCACTGGCATTAGTAAGATTAGCACTCCACTAACCACCCCACTCGCCAGGCCAGTAATGTGGGGGAAACACTGCATATTATGCCATGTAAGAAATATGCATGTGATGAACAAAATTTATCTTATCTTTTATTGCATCTGATAGCATCTATATATGATTCATGTACAATGACAAACAGATTCTGATGTGTGTGAGACAGTGAAATACCTCTTCCTGAGGACTCAGCAGAACTCCTTTGAGCCTTTTAAAATAAAGGCTTGTRTAGGTCTGTGCATCTCGAGATCGTTGCAAAGCAAAACTCCAGGTGCCTCGTTGTCGCTGTTCTCTTATTTCTTTCAGATTAGCCTGAATGGCAAATATCCACCACATCCGACAGCTAATGAAAAACAATGATAAGAAATCAAAGCCACTCAATTTAAGGCAGTTGTGCTGGAGTGAGTGATGCCTTTCAGAGATTAGTACCAAAGACTTCAACTACTATGAGATTTTTTGTTACCTTGACAGAGTCATTTTCATGTGAAGAAAAAGTTTAATAAAATGTGGTCTGCTTGCACTCTCACAAAAGAATAGTCACCAAAGTGTTACTTACTTCCCTGAAATTGGTACTTCGGGTCTCAAATTTTTGTATAACATCCTTTTCTCCCTGCGATCCAGTTCTTTAAGAAAAGCCATTATTTGCTGGTACTGAACCTAAAAGAAAAAAAAACATTAAATTTGTGGTCATTCTAAAAATCTCTATTGTCAAAAGTGCTAAAACCAAAAAGTGGAGATAGTTATTGCACCATTGAAAAGTCTCATTTACCCTACCACAGCAAAATCCTTCTGTTTTTACTTTGTAATAAAGAAAAACATGTAATACAAATGTATCCCCACACCATCTCTGCCTGCTTTGTACCCACCTTGGCAGCCATCCCTATGTTTGTAATCTATTCTGCAGGAGTAATCTTTATAAATGAATACARATTTGGTTTTTCAGTATCCATTTTTTATCATTAATGTGGTTTTAGACCTGCACATGCACCTCTGATTATTTCTGTCAGAGGAGAGGTGCAGGTGTCAAGATATAGCTTTAACGCTCTTGAGACAGTTTTAAGACACAGAAAAACTTTGTGACCATTTTTAATTAAAAGATGTTGCACAAATTTTTGACAAAGTTTAGACTCAGGTAACAATCTCCCATGGCTTTCACAAAAAAATTGAGAAGCCTGCAAATATTGCAAGACATATTGGAGCATAAACATAAAAGTTTGAAGGTTTTTCAGWCAATTTCATAAAACATTGGATGAAAAATTTGCCATCAAAGGTTTTATTAGTTTAATTAAAGAGCACAGGCATGCTTTGTCGTCAGGACTAGAACTATTTAGATATCTTTCTACATTAGTGGACCTATGAATAAAGAAGAGCAACTTGTTTTTTTTTTTTTTACAAACCTGGGAAAGGCGTAAAGACATGGGCTCCAGCTGGACCTGGCCTTCGATTCGAGGGGGGTTTCGAGACCTCAGAGGCTCCTTAGAAGTGTTTCTCTTCAGAAGCACAGATGCACCAACTGGTTCAAAAATGTACTGATGATCACGACTCTTCATACACTCTGTCATYGCATCCTGTACAGCCAAAAGACAGACTAATGAACCAAATGCAATTAATCTGAACCAATAATACCTT
>NW_013953196.1:67393-68872 GCF_001266775.1 Austrofundulus limnaeus
CAATTGAATACACCTCAAAGTCAATTTATTTGATGTTCAAATGGATACATTCTACTGGGCTTTTGCAAATATTTACTCATTTTGATTTTGATGCTTTTAATACATTCCACAAAAGCTGGGACAGGGGCAACAAAAGACTGGGCAAGTTTAGGAATGCTCAAAAACACCCGTTTGGAGCATTCTACATGTGAACAGGTTATATGGAAACAGATGAGTGTCATGAATGCTTATCAAGGGAGCATCCCCAAAAGGCTCAGCTGTTCACAAGCAAGGCTGGGGCCAGTTTCACCACTTTAACCCAGAATCATAGCTGGCTTCTCAGGGCCCGAGCTCTTCTGAGATGGACTGACGCAGTGTGGAAAAGTGTCCTGTGGTCTGACGAGTGCACATTCCAAATTGTCTGTGGAAATCATGGAAAATATGTCCTTTGTAGAGATGTGACGTTCGCGAACGATCCGAATCTGTTGAAAGGCTCTTTACAACAAACGACAGGAGCCGAGTCGCGGGCAGTTAAGAGTCATTTGTAGTTTTATTTCTTTTATTCCTCATATAATCTTTATTTTTTCATACTTAAATCACTCCCATTTTGCTTTTTCATGGAAAACAGGCGGAGTTGTGGTGTACAGAAGCTCATGGTGAAAGGGTGAGGGAGGTTTCCGCTTGACAAACACATGGTTCCACCCACGTGACAGGATTACGTCAATACGTACGGCTACGTAATGACGTATTTCCCTACGGGATGACGTAATACATTCAAAATTGAATGGCTCTATGAAACAAACGGCTCCCCAAGATCCAGATCCCTTCAAAGAGCCATTTATCCCATCTCTAGTCCTTTGTGCMCAAAAGAAAAAGGACTGTCTGGACTGTTATCAGCGCAAAGTTCAAAAGCCAGCCTCTCTGATGGTACGGGGGGTGTTGGTGCCCACGGTCACACAGTTATTAATGCTGAAAGCTGCACACAGGTTTTGGAGCAAAATATGCTTCCATCCAAGCAACATCTTTTTCAGAGATGTCAGATTATTTTGACAAGACAATGCCAACCTTCTGCACRTTACAACAACATGGCTGTGTACTAAAAAAGTTCTAGAGCTCTAGACTAACTTTTTGAACTGGTTGCACCAGTTGCCTAACTTTTTCTCTTTGGTGGATCTGTACAAAAGTTAGGTGCACCCAAATTTTCAACCACATCGCTTTTAACATCGCAGTTTAAAGGGATCCACGATTAGTTGTAACATTACTTTATTTGATAAACATATATTTTAACTGTAAAATAAAGACTGTAAAAATACTGTAGGATGTTTAGGTTTTTATATTTTTTAAAAATGCATTTTAACACGGATGGAGCCATTTTATTTACACACAAAGCATTCTGGGTAAATGATGATGACGTGTGAGCGAGCTATATCCACCCTGAAGGTTAATCTTGGACAATATCTGATAATCGACTCATGAAACCAGAGAGCGTTGACAGAGAGG
>NW_013953196.1:69635-72786 GCF_001266775.1 Austrofundulus limnaeus
GTACAAGACATATAACTTACTGAAAAAATATTTAATGTGATTCTATGACATGAAATTTTTATATAAACATCTCTAGAAGAATTAATTTAAGTGTTAATTTAATTTAAATGTTTAAGGGCTGAACATCTTATAAACATGTCAAACTGAACATTTTATAGTTAAATATGATTTAGACTACACATGCCACTCAGATGGCCATGGTCTTGGCTCAACAAGCTTTCCGTATTCTCCCAAATCCAAGCAGCAAATATGTCTTTTGCAAATCACAAAATAACTTAAAACTACATTTTTTTATTTATTAAACTGACTGTTTTCTGTTTTAAAATGACAATTTTGTTTAAAAATTTTCAGATAATGTAAAGGCCCTGTCACACTATAATGTTTTAGACAACATTGACCAACTTATGAAAGGTTTGCCCAACAGATGGAATTAAAAGAAAAATTACTGGAAGCTTATTTTGGACCTATACATACAGTACTGTAATGTTAACAATTAGATTGAATAAGCAGCTGATATGAGTAAAATAGTCATAAATATTTTCACAAGTCAGCATAAATTGTCCGAACATAGTGTGACAGGGCCTTAACCATTTAATATGGTTCATATTTGAGCATTTATTTAATTACATTTGTCCCAGAGCAGCTCTAAATGAAATTGATTTGATTGGTAAAGAGGTTCCTTTAAATCCTTAAATATTTATCCTGAAGACTTTGCTATCTCAGACAACTTGAGATCCCTGCTTAATATTTGCTTTATGGAAGCTAAACAACTATGTATTGCATCCTCATGGAAAAAAAAGATACATTATGTGGCATTTCACAATGGCTTAAACAAATGTCCTTTTACTTTGCCCTTGAGAAAATAAGCTATTTCACTAAGAACAAGCTGGACAAATTTTGGGAAATCTGGTCTGTCTTTTACACTTGGCTGGGCGAAAATRATATCCAACTTGACTCATGGACAGAGGATGTGCCATAAGTTCATATGGTAAGACAAATTGAATATTATGTTTATTGGTCTGTTGATGGGTTTGYTGTTTTTTTCTCCTCCCCTGTATTTGTGTATGTTTTTGCTTTGTCTAAAGTTATAATTATGTATTTGTAAAATTGTTCCTATGTTCTTGTTATAAATCAAAAATTAATAAATATATGTTTAAAAAATGTAATCAATTTTAAATTTAAGCAAGCTTAGCACATCCACAACCTTGTTATTCCTATACAATTGTTAAAAAAAATAAAATAAAATTTAAAAAAGAGCACTTGGGTAAGTTAGTTTTGGTTAATATAAGTGATACGGTTATCATCTGAAAATATTTATCAGCTTTTACTAACYTTTATTTGATATTTATTGCATTCTGTTTGACAGTTTGGTGTATTGGCGGTTAGGGTGTTTAGAGTTCTGCTTTCCATTTTTTCTGGGAATTGCCAAACATTATTACAATAATAAGGTAACAGTTTAGTTAACCACTGTATAATATATGATGTGCCATGGCTTCGCCTATTCACCTTCCTTAYGAAAAGAAAAAAATAAAATGTAGTTTGCCGTTGCTCTATAAAAAAAACAATTTAAACCACAGACAGTACAGCAGGAGGGAGGGAGTATATCCTCTGTCCACGTATTTTAAAAAGCTATCTTTCTTAATTTCTTTTGAGAATTTTTTGTTGAAATGGCCATATAAATAAAAGAAATAGTTTACATGCCTGGTTGGGCAGGCATCGAGACAKAGCCACCTGCCCAAATATGCGTTTTCCATGAACCGGGCAGTCCAATTTGTCTAACCCTGAAGATAAGCTTTTTGCCTGTTAGTGTGTGTAAAAAACAGAAACTTTCTTGCTACTGGTTTCATATAACTGACCTGAATCTGACTTGCAGGCAGATTTCCAAGCATTTCACACTCTGGATCCCAGTAAACACTAAAGTCTTTAATCTCCAGCTGCTTTTGTCGAAGCTCCTTCTGGACCTGCAAAGCAAATACAATTTTTAAGTAAGTAATAATCAAATCTATAAGGTTTTGTCTTTTCTTGAGCTGAATCTCTTCAATTGAAAATTTATAGTTTCTTAAACTAGGTCATTTGTCAGTTAACTAATAGAAAACAAAAATATTTCCCTTTGGAAAATATATTGTCGGCTCTTAAAAGGGTTAAACGTCAACATTTATTTTAACCTTAAACTAAAATAACATCGTTTCCTTTATTTTAACCTTTAAACTATTTCCTAAGCCTTATTACCTTTGTCTTTAACGTTATTAATTTTTACTAATTTTATTCATTATTCCATTGCTCTATTTCTGTAATAAATTACCAAAAAGACAAAGCTGAAAATTCACTGATTATGAAAAGGGTTCTTTAAATCTTAGGATCTCACACTTTGATGCATACAAGTCTGATTTATAAGTATGCTCCCGCTTGGTAAAAACTATAGAACAGGTGCAGACACAGCATCACCCTGCTGTCTGCAGCCTCAGTTCTTCTACATTTAAATAAAACATAACTGTGTAAATACTTACKGACACGTTGGAGGGATTTTGAGCAGATACATTGTTGATGCAAACTCCAAAAGCAAAGGGCTTCTTTGAGTTTGAAATGTCATCCTCAAAGCGAAGGTGGACGTTTTGAATCTTCAGCTGCACACAAAGCATGACGGTCACATATCAATCAGTAATCACTACTTTATTACTTTAGAAAGGTTAACGACAAAATCAGTACAAATTCTATAACATTCAGAAATTTATGTTTATTTTAGGAGCATGCAGCACAGTGCTAAGTTATAAAAGGAAGAAAAAGCTGGTGGTTGATTTATAAAAATCACTAATTAAATACTTGGCATGTGGCAAAGAAATGAAAACAAAAGAGAAGACTACACATTGTGTAATGTTGTATAACTTACCTCAATGTTTTCTACAATTCTGGTGACGAGTGATGCAGTGACAGAATACCAGTAGGACTCTCCCTTCTGATCACACTCATTCTGGAGGGGGCACATATTTATATTTTACATAATATAAAAAATGATAAATATACAGTGAAGATAAAAAATCTAATTCCAGGGTTTTGTGATGTAAAAAAATATGTTATTTATCTTGGTTTCTTAGAGAAAAAAACTAATTTATCTTGGTCACTTTAAAGGCTTCCACCTTTAAAATGTAATTAC
>NW_013953196.1:73705-75606 GCF_001266775.1 Austrofundulus limnaeus
ACCTAAATATTTAGGTAGCTAGGTAAATATTTAAGTTTCAAGCTAAACATTTAGCTCAAAACTCAAAAAATCAGTGTGTGAATGTGAGTGTGAATGGGTGAATGTCTGTTAGTGTAAAGCGCTTTGGGGTCCAGAGGGACTTGAAAAGCGCTCTATAAGTTCAGTACCATTTACCATTTTGCAATGGAAACGCAGCTATTGTCACGCTAATTTCAGGGAAACAGTGTACCTTAAACTTGTCTTCTAGAGCCTTGAGAAAGACTTTTTTGCGTTTCTTCTCTTCCTGTCTTTCCTTCTCTCTATCATACTCCTGCTGCTGGGTGGGGCCAATGATGAGGCTGAGCTGCGACATGGAAATGACCCATGGGTCACTGTGAGGTCGGTAGAAAGGGATCTGGAGACTGATCTTGCCAATGAATCCTGAAAACATACAAAAACACATTTGATGTGTTTGTGATGCTCAAACACACCTGATTTGCATGAATAGATGATCAACAGGTAATTTGAAGAGGTAACTCAATCAGGTGTGTTGGAACTGAGAAACAAGCAGTGGCCCTTGAGGACCTGAGTTTGACACCCCTTACAGCCCAGCATCTGTTTCAGGCTGCACTAAAATGTTAACTCTTTGTTCAACCTAGTTTTAGAAGCCATTTTCTATTCTAACTTAATGATTAGACTCAGTATTTTTTACCTGCTTTGACTTCAAAAGGCAGGTCAAAATCTCGAAGGGCATCTTTCCTTAGTGGGAGATTTTCCAGCTCCACTGCACCTAAGGAATTGAAAAGAACAATCATAAATCTTTAGTTGAATCTCAAATTATATACCAAATAGTGGTAGTCTGACTTTTTTATTATTAGTTATTTATTGAAATGTAAATCTTTTAATCTGTGTTTGATTACTCTGTGGCTTTMTCAAGTATGGAGGCAATTTTGACGGAATTTTTTTTTTAAATTGAAATTGCTTTTGAATCTCGGACTCAGGAAGAGCAGTGTGGTTTTGGTCCTGGTCGTGGAACAGTGGACCAGCTCTACACCCTCAGCAGGGTCCTGGAGGGTGCATGGGTGTTCAACCAGTCAACATGTGTTTTGTGGACTTGGAGAAGGCGTTTGATCGTGTCTCGGGGACTCCTGTGGGGGGTACTCCGGGAGTATGGGGTACCAGGCTCATTGATATGAGCTGTTAGGTCCCTGTAGGACCGGTGCCAGAGCTTGGTCCACATTGCCAGTAGTAAGTCAGACTCGTTTCCGGTGAGAGTTGGACTCCACCAAGGTTGCCCTTTGTCACCGATTCTGTTTATAACTTTTATGGACAGGATTTCTAGAAGCAGCCAAGGTGCTGAGGGGATCCTTTTTGGTGACCTTAGGATCACATCTCTGCTTTTTGCGGACTATTGGCTTTATCATATCCTGATCTCCAGCTCTCACTGGAGCGGTTCACAGCCGAGTGTRAAGCTGCTGGGATGAGGATCACTGCCTCCAAATCTGAGACCATGGTCTTGAGCCAGAAAAGGGTAGGRTGCCTTCTCCGGTTCGGGGAGGAGGTCCTGCCCCAAGTGGAGGAGTTTAAGTATCTCAGGGTCTTGTTCACGAAAGAGGGAAGAATGGAGCAGGAGATCGACAGGCGGATTGGTGCTTCATCTGCAGTGATGYGGGCGYTGTACYGGTCTGTCGTGGTGAAGCGGAAGCTGAGCCAGAAGGCAAAGCTCTCWRTTTACCAGTTGTCTACATTCCTACCCTCATCTATGGTCACGAGCTTTAGGTAGTGACCAAAAGAACAAGATCACGGATACAAGTGGTCGAAATGAGTTTCCTCCACAGGGTGTCTGGGCTCTCCCTCAGAGATAGGGTGAGAAGCTCAGTCATCCAGGAGGGACTCAGAGTAGAGCTGCTGCTCCTCCACAT
>NW_013953196.1:76171-77364 GCF_001266775.1 Austrofundulus limnaeus
AAATAAATTTACAACATTGAAAATAAATTTATTTCCACAACACTGTAAATAAAACAGCAACAAAAYAATAATAATTAATGGAAAATGACACAACATACAATCCTACACTTTATGTAATATTAAGCACAAAATTATTAGCAGAATAATATAATGAATTAATAAATAGAAACATAAGCAWTTACCTTTGAGAAGTGCAATAGAGAGCTGATCTGTGTTCAGATTGCTGACATATTTTCCCAGATATGTGTTCAGCACCCAGGCCACAAGACTCTCCAACATCCTGTACTCTCAAGAGGAATGAGAGCACTCTTCAAGGTATGGTAGGAAATAGTCTTGGCAAACAGCTTCACTCTCTTAGAGGAGACATGCTYTGCCTAACAAGCACAAGATACATTTATTAGATAGGGTGGAGTTATTAGTAGTAAATTACTGACATAGTGAAATTCTGACTTTAATAGATATTCATTTCTGATGTCACACATAGGAGAGCCAAAAGTGTTAACTTTTCAAAATTCATTCCATAATTCAAGCCCCGTACACACATGAACAACAATTTGTTAATATGCAAAGGTTTTTAAGTGACTCAGTCTTGTATTAAAAATGTAAGGTCAGTGTGTCTGTGAGTCCAGCTTCCCTCACCATCACAATGCCCTCAGAAACTGGTGGAAACTGACGGGGTGAGGTGACAGACCCAACCCTGGATCCAGCAGGACAGCCTCAGATCATCACACTTCTTCCTCCGTGTTTAACAGTTGTCACACTGAGGAACCGTTCAAATGTCCTGCATGAACTGTAGATTTCACGTTTGTATTCAGTCAACACCTTCACTGGTCCTCTGCTGTTTCATGGTCCAGCCAAGTCCTTTGTCTTATTCTGAGCTCTTAGAGATGGTTTKCTTTCTTCAACTCGACCTGTCAACCTGCAGCTCCAAGTCTTCTCTTCACAGTTAAAACAGACTTGCCTTCTACRACCACATGAAGCTGAGGGCCTGTGAGTCACCTATCACATTCTCAGAAACTTGTCATCTGATGCTGTTGTGGCTCTGCCGTACCTCTTCCCATCAGACTATTCACCACTTTCTGAGTGCATCGTGAAGGAAACTGGACTCACAGACACATTGGGCCTCATGCAAGAACATGTTCATATTCTTATCCTAAATTTCTCTTACTTTTGTTCGTATGAAGGGTTCGTAC
>NW_013953196.1:78227-80067 GCF_001266775.1 Austrofundulus limnaeus
AATTTTGTTCGTATCTGAAAAGAATCTTAAAATACGAAAACATTGGTGAATGCCACAAATTCTCCTAAATCACTCGTACRCACAACTTAAGAACAAATCTGTGCGTACGAACGGTTCTTGCATGAGGCCCATTGACTCTCAGTTTTGGGTAACCTTACATTTTTTAAACCTCTGACAGTTCAGAACTTATACCCTTTCAAGTTGTTTATTGGACTTGAGATGCTTGACTATAAAATAAAATAAACTGTAAAAATTAGTATCGTTTAAAACTTTGGACCAGTAATCTATGTMTATAGGTGATTAGGTTAATATCTAAGATATTAAGCTAAAATTTAGCTGAGCATTATTCTCTGCACATACTTTGAGAACTACGCATTTTTGGCTTTAAACATTCAGATAGTAATCATTGAATGTGTATTTATAAACCCTGGGAGTCAACCTACTTCAATATGGCTGCCATGAACTATTTCACAAATACAGCCATCTTTGCCTAGTGCAAAGCATCATGGTCCAGTTTGRGGGCATCTGGTGCCAGTGCCCATGTAAGAACTGAATGACAGTGAAGTGTTGCAGATATTACTGTGATACATGAAAATAAGTTAGAATATATAGACTAATGAAAATATAAGAAGATTGTTGCTGCTTGGTCTAGTAATGTATTATAACACTAAATATGTTGATGTGGTTTACAGTGATCTTGGACGTGTATCATATTTGCCATTTACAGATCATTTTGACCACTTTTTCATGCAATTTTTTCATTATTTAACCAGGCGAATCCCACTGAGATCACAGGTCTCTTTTTCAAGGGAGCCTCCCTTGAAAAGGTTTACAAGTGTACAAGTTGAAAATACTTTTGGGCATACACTTACTATATAGATAGGTGGAGTATCTTAAAACTTGATCACAAATTTATAATGGTGTACAGTTTATTTATTAACAACAATGAAAACCATGCAGGGAGCTACAGACCGCACTAACAAATGCACCACCATTAAAACAAAAACACAAACATTGAATTAATGTTTATGCTTAATTGGATGTGTGGCCAAAAAGGTTGTTTTTTACTCCGCATTTACTCATAGGTCAGCCTGCCTCAAGATTATATGTAGATTATATGTTTATCACTCAGTCCCACTGATCATAATTAGGATCACTGTACACTGGGATTTTCTCTGGCAATAGATTTTATTTTGTTAGCTTCTATAGTTTACATTTTATTTATAGTGAAATTATTGCACAACCWTACCTCTATGTTGCATCTTCAGATTGCTATTTTAGGCACTAATCCTAACATTTGAGCAGTGTAAAAGTTCATGGCAAGTGTGTCCTTTTTCTGATTATAAGTTAGTACATGGCCAACCAAAAGAAACTCTTAAGATGCACAACAACACAATCTTYACAGTTGGAGAACCTGTCTCGTCATTGGCTTTTCTTTCAGTTGCCCTCAAACAATGGAGCTCTGTGTGTTTCTAAMCTGCTGTTTAATTGACTTTTATAGACAAACACACTTTTTTAATGTTACGTTGCATTAGTAAAATGTCCTCARTGTGTAATGCTTCCTGGTGTAGGAATGACTGCAGAGTACAGTTGAAACGTAAGAAGATATGAACACTGTTAAGTATGTGAGACCCAACACATCGAAACRAGGATTAAGTCCAAAAGTGGTGTAAGGAGAAACAGGCAAATATAGTGTTTTGACTAAAATGTTAACAAAAATTGCATTTTGTCAAAATTTAATGAATTTATGTCTTATCAATGTATCATTTGAATGAACTGCCTGAAATATAATCATAAAACAAAATTTTGAAGCAATTTTTTTTAGCAGTAGCAACAAATA
>NW_013953196.1:81299-82299 GCF_001266775.1 Austrofundulus limnaeus
GATTTGTATATGTTTGCTCCCTAAATTCCTTTGTAATGTGTCTATTATGTCAAACCTTTCCTCAACGTTTCTGAAATGTCTTATCATAAATTGTCTCTCTTGTTTGTACTTCGGACATACTTTTATAACATGTTCTATGGTTTCATTTTGTCCACAATAAACACATTTCCCTGTATTATGTTTTTGTTTTGCAAAAACTGTAAAATTAAGTCCTGTCTGTCCAAATCTGAACATTGTTATCACTCTTTCTTCTTTTCTGCTCCTTTTTCCACCTCTCATTTCTCCTACCACCCTTTGAATCTTATAAAACCACCTCCCTTTGTTATCTCTCTCCATCTCTTCTGCCATTCTTTCTTCAGTCTTTCTTTAATTATGCTTTTTGCTTCAGATTTACTTGTCTTAATTGTAATGTTGATCTCACTTTGAACTGCTTTCTTTGCCATTTTATCTGCTTTTTCATTTCCTCTTACCCATATATGTGCTGGTACTCAGAGAAAAACAACAGTTAACACCATCCTTTGTGTTCTGAATAATGTATGATTTATTTCTAGTAAAATGTCTGGCCTGCTGTCTGAGTGATTGTTTTTTAAACTCATTAAAACTGAACTTGAATCTGAACAGATTAAGGCTTTTATAGGTTTTACTTCTTCTACCCACTGTATGGCTAATAATACTGCAATAATTTCTCCTGTATGAACTGATAAATTGTCAGTGATTCTTTTACTTATTTTTATTTGAAATTCTGGAACTATAAATGCAACTCCTATTTTCTCTGTTGATTTTGAAGCATCTGTGTATATCTAATGTATAACTGTTTATATAATGTAATCCTGCACTGTATGTGAGCTGAAAATGTATGATGTGTCTCTTTTCTTTTCCATTAATGTCAAATCAACTGTAGCTTCTGGTAGAATCCAGGGTGGTATTACTGATGTAGGGGTCACCTCGAGTGAAGAAACAGGAATTACTGCCTGAAAGCAGGTCTCGCACAGGCCTGAGA
>NW_013953196.1:86085-90330 GCF_001266775.1 Austrofundulus limnaeus
ACACACACACACACACACACACACACACACACACAATACAATTATCATAAGTATAAATGGTGATAAAATGATGAATATTGAATAATATATGATTACACTGTTTATAATTATGTGCACATTTAAACTACATACAGTACAAAAGTAGAAAATGATTCAGGTCTCATTGCTCAAACTTTAACATGAGCTAAACCCCCTGGAACAGGACTGTTTTGCAGAGCTTTTTTCTTGTGCTGCCTTTCTGCAGGTCAAAAGAGGTAACTTTKGCAATGTGGTGCAGACTTATTTTGAGAAACACAGACACAACCAATGACAACAAATCAGAATGATGGTTGTCGATGCCAAATTGTGTTTCTGCAATGTGTTCCYCAAGCAAAAAAACATCCTCAGTTCCAATCTCTTCACGGACAATGTGTGTGACAGTTGCCACCTTTGGAGGTTGCTTTGTTGAAGCTCCACGAATCACCCTCTCTGCAGCTCTCAGAACTTGCACTSTGCCTTGTGATGGAATCACTGAGCCACCGTTGTTTTTCAGGGTGAGAAGRTGGTAGCTCTCATCAAATGATGCTGGTACAGCATCTCTGACCAAGCTCGCAYGACACACGCCACAGCACAGTTTTCGCAGAATCTGCCGGACTACAAATCCTGCTACGCAGACCAGAGCATTTTCCATCAGACCGCCAAACTTATTATTGTTATTCCAGCCACCTTGTGTGGAGAACAGGCACACAATACAAGCATTACTAAAAAAACATACATACAAAGATATCCATTAGGTATATTTTCAGAATTTATTTGAATTTAAAGAACAACAACCCTACCTGAGGCTCTGAWGGAATTGAATAGGAGCTCCAAGTGATCTTGGCTAAACCGGTATGTGAGCACATACCGCTGAACTTGGAGCATTTCAGGAATCATCAGCATCAATGTGTCGATGTTAAAGACAAATCCAACAACAGACAAGTACCTGTAAAAGAAAAAAAACTTTTATTACTATGATCGTGGCAATACAAAACACCCGTTTCTGGTTTACCTTATTCCGTACACTTGTAGGAAACTTAGATAAATGAAAACAATGTAAGAGCAGAACTGGGAAAACTTGAACAAGAACACATGCAATACATACCAGTTTGACACCTACCTGTAGTTGATATTGTGAGATATTGTATATACCAGATTTAGAAGCATTAGGGACCTGAAACGCACTGAATACAAGACAACAATAATAATAATAAATTTCAATTCTATTCAATTCAAAAATACTTTATTCCCAGAGGGAAATTAGGTATACAGTGCTTTTCTCAGCACTCAAAGACAATTTAYAATTACATTAGTCATTCATTCTCCATACTCAGTGGTCAGGAATCAAGAAGCGTTTATTGTCATTCAAACACAACACCAAGATGTTATGCAGAACAAAATTTGCAGTTTTGAACATCCGCCTGGAGAAACACATACACATGACACACATGGGGGGATGAATGTCCAGGGCCCTTCGCAACGATGTGYRCTGCCTTTGCAGTTTGGAATACACACACACCAAGGGGAGGTGAGTTTAAAAAAAGAACTTTGATCTTATGTTTAGCAAACATAAACATACTATCATTATTCGAAAAAAAATAAAACTACTCCGCAGATACAAGCAGAGTGCCTGCAAGCAGGGAGGGGATGCAGGGGGGAGGGCGGGGTTACAGGAGAACARATATGGACGGGATAAGGATTRTGGAGGAACCAGTGACGTCAAGGGCAAGTGCCTGGCCTCATGTAGAGACCTCCATTGTTCACTTGATGATATCCCACGTACACAGCTCCACAGAGTCCATATCTCTGTAACAGAGTACAGTTCTCTAACCAGCTCTGTGGCCTCGTCTAAGGACAGACACGAGATAAGGAATGGGTGATGGGGGGGGGGGGGGGGGGGGGGTCTTGTCTTCCACCCAGCATATCTTCATGCAGGGAGTCTTTTATCAGTCTGCGCCCAAAGGACACGTCCAAGGACACATCTGTGGGGATCCTGGTGAAAAAAAAAGAAATACTTTTAGAGCAACAGCAGGATGCTTTTCCACTGCTGTTTTCAGTCTTTACTGCATCTCTGTAATTGCGAAAAATACCAAATATTCCAGATTAATTACCATCTCGCCATCTCCCATAAGAATTTCACCCAGGTGGTGCCTCACTCCTCACGCCGCTGAGTTGCGAGCCTGGTCAGCACCGCATGCAGCTTGCAATTCAGTTCTCCCATAATTTGAGTCTGTGTATTCTGCAWACGAGAGATTCCATCCAGGGACACTGACAGCTTCTCACAGCTTCTGGTGCAGTGGYGGATGCTGGTCTTTCAAGGAGAGGAAGCTCARTTYCGGCCTACATAATAAAATGTGTGGGTTATAAATTCTACCCTCCTTTCCTTTTCAAGAAAATGATCTGTGACCCYGTCACAGATMWTTTTTTTTAGTTTATAGTATTTATTCATTTCATTTAAAAAACAAACAAAACATTACATACAACAAAACAATACAAATAAAATAAAATGAAAGGCAGCAGCAAAAGAAAAAGATCTTGATATCTGCTCCTATTTACAAAAAATATTAATTTCAAACAATAAACCAAATCATAAAACAAAACTAAAAAATTCAACTCCTCAAACAGTGACTCATACAAATACATATTAAACAATTTCATATTTCTTTGACAATTTTGCTTTAATGATTTTTTTAAAGGAATTAATTGATCCAATGCTTTTATAATCATTTTCCAGATTAGACTTTTAGAGCAGCCAGCTCACTTTGTTATACCAGGTCCGCTGAAAAGACCAGTTATTTCCCCACTGTGGGATCAATAAAAATGTTTTTTTAATCTTACGTTTCCCCACCTTTTGCACCAAATTAATCTGAGGAGTTGATCAGCCCTGCTGTTTAACTCTAAGTTTTTCTTTGTAAACAAGACTGTATCAAATGGCTTCACCAAAATCCGGTCCACAATATTCAAACTCTCTGCCATTCTGTGCAGCTTGCTACCTAGCTAACTCGCTAGTTGGGACTGGCGCGAGGCTAGAGTGAAGAGTGTCCGCCTTTGAGTGCTTTGTGACGGCGGAGGGTTTCAGCAGCAGCCGCTGGACAGAAACTGTGATAGACGTCAGAAAGAGTGATAGATGTCTGTCTCCAAACACAAGCAGATACAATAAAACCCACCAGAAATAAAAACTTCATTTGTTGCTAGTTGTTTTCAACAAAGAAAATACAGCTAAGAGGATTAGGAAAGTCTCCAGTTCAGCTCAGAACAGAAACAAAACAAAAAACTGCTCCCACTGAATGTTTACACTAAAAGATCTCTGATTCGCTCATTTCGCTGTCAATCAAAAAGGGATTCAGGCTCAGACAGATCATCATGCAGAATCTGGGCGTCTGAACCCACCCAGTGCTCCATAGTCCCCCAGAGACGCTGAGCGTCCGGGGGCGGGACAAAGCCCAGCATTTATCCAATGACTCGTCTCGTTTCGCTGCATTTTTTCTTCACTATTGAAGTCTGTGGAAGCTCAGCGTCCGAATGTTTAAACACTGTGAAGCTGAGGGAATGAGGGAGAGGAAAGCTGCATCGTTACCAGTGATAAGAAGCTGATTCTGAACAAAAGYYGAGYDYRTTRYARMGCATATTTAGTCAATGACATGAACACACAACAGTGTACATTTGATCACTTTTTTTTTTTTTACATTTTAGGGGAAGCTGAGCTTCCCTTGCAGTCTTAGAGCAATCGCCTCTGTTCTGGTGGCAAGGGCGTAACTTTGTGCTGAAAGTTGGTGGGGACGCACTGTGGGGGACGGGGTCTGATGCACCCACAGTTGTGCGACCAGGTTTTTCTGTTGTTCATGTCTTCAGTGTGTGCTCAGTTTAACTGTCTGCACTCGTCGATAACTGAACACCAAATGTTTTTGTTGTGATGCAATAATACTTTAACCATACTGACTGAAATTATGTTAGCCTTCATTCAACCATGTAGTGTACCAGCCCTTTAAACTCACTAAGAATACAGTTTGATAATCAGCCATATTTTCATATGGAGACACACAGGTGGAGCACAGGTGTGTTGGTTTATCCTCTCACAGAAGTCTTATAATACTGTATGTGTGTAAAGGACACACTGGAGGGGGTCTGGGGGTCCTCCCCTGGAAAATTTTGAATAAATTAGAAGCTATTTCCTGATTTCTAAAGTATTTTAATAGGTGGTTAAAGACACTTTTACCTACATAAATA
>NW_013953196.1:92140-93642 GCF_001266775.1 Austrofundulus limnaeus
GCAGATGAACAGCATGTCATGAAAACCTAGGTCATTAAAGTTGTCATGAATTACTGGCTTAAACCAAAAAGTGTTAGTTCCAGCACAGTATCATATTATGAATTTATCTTAACTTTGATAACTATTAAACTAAAACCAATATTTAGAAAAAATACTACAGTTATACTACTAAATATTAATAAATGGTAGGGTCTACTATATATAAATAAATCAAAGCAAAAAGACAACTAAAAACAATATGTAAGACAAGTAAATATATAGGAGTGCAATATATAACCAGGTGTATTGCAGAAACAGAAAGCTGACAACAGTTCAGAAGGATGTTGGGTTAAAAAGAATCTGTTGTGTGTTTTACATTTCAGATTAATAAACTTCAAGTTTTATCATGTAAAATTGTGTAAAGTTGTCATTATCATTGATGAAAAGCTGACATAGAGACCTCATATAAATTACAAAAATAGCAAAATCCATTGCAGGGTTGTATTTCAGGACATTTCACTAAGAAACAGTTTTATTAAAAACAAAACACAAAAGAGTATTTGCTTTTACTACAACTTTCAGTAATTAAAGAGGTTAAATCGTTTTTCTTTAATTAAAAATTACTTCTTAAACCGAATTTCTGCCATGGAAACGCAGAGACCAGTGCTGAGAAGCAGGTCACTCCAAGCTCTTATTTTGAAGGTCAACCAGTAGCAGTTACCGGAAGTCTTCTAGTACRATTGCTGCTAACTTTGTAGCTACGAGCTAACGGTGTTTCACGTGGCCTGCTGTCAGATTAGTTTAATTCAGAGCTGTAACAGCTGATGAGATGTGGAGACAGCAGGTAAAAACAGAGGAAGAAGAGAAGTCGGAGGATTTTATCAGAGCTAAAGATGAAGAAGATGAAAACAACACGGAGATACGCATCGATTCAGTTTACAGTCTYAAGGATCAGCTGCAGACATCAGGTTTGTGTGTTTTTATTCTTTCTGTTGAATGTGATGATGTTAGAGTTTAGCAGCAGGTTAGGCATTGATCAATGTGTAACTGCGGTCACACATTTATGCTTCAGGGCTTCTGAAAAAAAAAATGCGTGTTTAAAGCTTATTACGGTTCCAGTGACAGACGAGAATTAACTTCACGGTGCGTTCAGGTACAGCTCGTAAATGGCTCCATCAACACTGAAATAGTTTGTCATTCAACAACAGAGGCTGAGTTATCAACAAATTTCACTGCAGACTTGTTCTAAAGCTCATAAAGAAAACGTGTGTTCATGGCTTTACTGTGGCATTTTGATGCAGTTAAGTTGTAGAGATTTTCACTGTGTCTAATACACTTTGGAAAATTCTTTAAAAAATAAAGATTCATCTTTATCAACAAGTTTTACTGGAGTCAGGGCTGGCCTTTGACATTTGGGGGTCCTATTTCATCATAATTACACCGTAAAAGATACACAAAACAAAATGCTGTTTGTAATTACTAACCTGGTGCATAAAATTTGACCTGTATGAACATAGTGTACC
>NW_013953196.1:93863-95204 GCF_001266775.1 Austrofundulus limnaeus
AAGTTATACATTGTATGTTTGTTTATTAAGCACAAATTTTAAACAAATTAATTTTTTTGTCTCCTTCACTGACTCAGTTGTAAAACATTTTTGCAGTAAAAACCTATCAACAGTGTAAATTATTTATTGCTGGTATAGGATACACACCATTGTGATCAATACTGTATTTAAAAATTTACCCTTTCAGTATTATATTTTATTTTTTGCTTTGAACGGCACTGACATTGAGGCTTGTTCAAAACTCAAATGAACCTTTCTTTCGTCACTCAGACAAACGTACACAGGTGATCTTACCCTTTCTGATGAAATGCACAGCCTTCAACAGGATGAAGTTTTGTAATTAGTTCAGATAACTGATTTGACTTTCCTGACAGCAAATGTACATTATGCCAAAGTCCTGGGTCATCCTTAAAATTTATTATTACTGCTCAAAACCTGGTGTTTATGCAGTTAAAAGTCTATTAAACAATAAGTTACATATGTTTATGTGGTTTAACAGTTTTAATTGTCCCCAATGTTGTGCAATTAGTATGATGGTTCTTGAGTTGCATACTTACATAATTTTTGTCCAATAAAATCACATGTCTGGTCATCCATAGCTGCTTTCACAGCATTCTTTAAGAGTGTTGTCTCACTATATGAAAGTTACGAAGCATGTTAAACACTTTCTTTATAATCATTGTTGAAGTATGAAAGTCTCCATCTTCAAGCATCTCCAAGCTGTAAACCATTGACAACAGGCATCAAATCTATACACAATTTCATTCATAAATACAAAAGAATTGTTTGAAGAGCAATTTAATAAATCAGTCCCTGTCCTTTCATTCACTTGTAGGAAATATGTTGCATTTTCAGAAACAGGAAAAAAAATATAGATGACCACTGTTCCTCTTGGCTTAATTTTTGCTAAGGTGCTGAAGCATGAATGGGGTGGGGGGGTGTAAAGTGTGTATATACTGTATCTATATATACAGTAGCCTACATTTACACACACTTACCTTTTTTGAATATTTTTTAGAAAGAAACCTTTTTGTTCTGTGGCCAACAACTGATTTTAACTCGTTTTGACTTTGGAGGCATTCCTAATCTCACAGAAGCAGGTTAAGAAATGTTATCTGCTCCTTCTGGTTTTCTTTCCTGGGAGCTGGCGTCTGTTTGCAGAAGTCAAACTGAAGCATAACCGCAGACACCAAGGTGGACCGGACTACAGGCATAACCTTGCACACCTGGCACACCTTGGTCCTAAATCCAACCCACAACCCAACAATGGCATTTAAACCAAATGGGGACTCGAATTTTGTCACTAAATGTCACCAAAGCTGAACACAAACACACACACAC
>NW_013953196.1:96070-100980 GCF_001266775.1 Austrofundulus limnaeus
AGAGAGAGAGAGAGAGAGAGAGAGAGAGAGAGAGAGAGAGACAACTGATTTTAACTCATGTTTTGACTTTGGAGGCATTCCTAATCTCACAGAAGCAGGTTAAGAAATGTTATCTGCTCCTTCTGGTTTTCTTTCCTGGGAGCTGGCGTCTGTTTGCAGAAGTCAAACTGAAGCATAACCGCAGACACCAAGGTGGACCGGACTACAGGCATAACCTGGCACACCTTGGTCCTAAATCCAACCCAACAATGGCATTTAACCAAATGGGGACTCGACTTTTGTCCTCTAATGTCACCAAAGCTGAAAACACACACACACACACGTTTGTTGTTTTATCCTCATGAGGACTTTGTATTGGCTTCCATTCATTTCCCAGTTAATTCTGTAGCCAACCATAACCTCCCAGGTAGGCTACAGGTAGGCTACACACCTGACCCAAACCCAAACCTCACCAGACTGTGTGTACTAGGGAAATGGTCAATAATTCAAGATTCAAGTAGTTTAATTGTCAATGCTTCATATGTGCAACACATACAGAGAATTGAAATTGTGTTACTCTCCTTCCCAGTTGCAACAATAAACAAGTAATCAGCTGAAATTGCACAACCCAATAACATTGTAAATAAACAACAAAAAGTGACAGTAAATGTGAATACAACATGGACACAGATTAGGATGAATGTGTGACATCAACACAAAATAACAGGAAATGGAGGGGTACTCAGTAGTGTAAAAATAGAGATCTTTATACTAATAAAAAGATGAATATTGCAACTATAGTAGAATTGAAGCTTACACACATGCATAGCGAAACAACCGGAGTTTTATTTATTAATTTTTTTCTTTACCCAGATCGGAGTCTGAAAAACTTGTTTTTCTTGTTAACTGTGGAGATGAAAAGAAAATGTGGACGATTGTTTGCTCTTAAGTTCATCTTGCTAATTTAACAGTCGGGGTCTACTCTGTGAGCAGCAGATCATTTCAGCAGCATGAGGAAGATCACCTGTAAGGCAGTCCACCTTTACACTTAATCGACCTCGCCACAGTTACATTCCAAGTATATGAAATAGGTTCTTTTGGGTCTCAGGAGGATAGGACTAGACATATTAGATATTTAAGTGAAGTAATACAAGATAATAAGATTCAACTAATGCTAATGAAATTGCAGACTTTTACGTGTTTTGTTATTTTCAAAAAGACGCACAACCTTTTAATGAATATCAGTAATATTTCTGTTATTAATCATTATTCTCTGTTCATCCTTCTGGTTTATCCAAGGCCAAAGATCCAGAGGGCCAAACTACAGGAGTTGTCCATCTGAGGGACATGTGTCTAAAAGAAGTTTAACCATGAAYTGTTTAAGATGTTCAGCTCAAACACTTGCACTTAGAATTTTATAGAATCACTTTAAATACTTTTAAGTAAGARATAGGTCTTGTACAGTTCTGGTTCAAATAAAGAACTTTATGTTTACTTGATTGCATATCATAGGCCTATATTAGGCTAAAACAATGTAAAGCATATCATATATATTTATATTCTATATTTGCGCTCTTATACTAACTAGGGCTGTGTATTGCCAAGAATTAGGCGATACGATATATATCATGAGAGAGGGTTCACGATATGATATATCCCGATATATTGCGATACTGTAAGCAAGGCGATATACTGTATTGCAATATATTACGATTTTTTTTTGTCCAAAAATTCTATTAAATAAAAACCTCTTACTGGAAAAAATGAAAAAACAAAATTGTCTCAGATAATTCTATTACATAGACATACTTTTGATACATTTAGCTGTGTTCTGTTTGTATGTATTTTAATTTTATTTGTTTCATATTTCATCCATGTTTTCAATTATTAAATTAAATTAGCCAATAAATAGTTTGAAAATATATATGTAGCAGCTTTTAGTTTTTAATATAAATTTACAATATGGTCACCCAACACTTAACAATAGCCTTTATGTTGTCATAAAGTTCAGCAAACAGATGATATGAAGCTGCTGCACACAGAGTTTCTGGGATCAGCTGACCTGTATCCAGAACGTGATTTGTATAACTGTGGGTTGAACAGCAGGGCAAGTCCCGAAAATAAACAGTAAATAAATGGGGAAGCTAAACAACACAGTTAAACCGTTTTTGAAGCGACTTTGATGCGATCAGCCGGACATTGAGAGCAACAAAGTTTTATGTCACGGGGCATCTTAAGGGGGAAGTGCCGAGCTCAAGACGCTGGACACATGCGCTATACGCACGCATGCATGCCTGCTTGCCTAACATGACGGCTGACTACAATTGGAAAAAAGAGCGCACAAGACACTTAATTAAGCTTAAAATACAGACATTCTGACAAAAAAAGTAACTGTTCGTAACCTTACCTCAGCTTAGAAGGCAGAGGGTGTCTGTCTGAGCGGAAAGCTCAGATTCAGCTATTGGAGCATGAAGCAAATGTTTTCTCACAATGCTAATGCTAACCTTACTCTCTGGTGCTCAAGAGGTAGAGGAGCCAAATGGCTGGCTCACTGCTGCAAACTAGCGGTCGGAGGCTGAACTACAACGTAAAAATGAACAGTTGGCAGGAAAGTTGACGTTTTAAACCTTGATAAAAAAAATCTATACAGGGCTTTATAATATCGGTACAGTATCAGGAAATGAAATATCGCAATATTTCAGTGTATCAATATTTTCTTACACCCTAATACAAACCATAATAAGACTTTGAAACCCTATTCAAACATCAGTGAAAAGTTAAGAT
Organism: Austrofundulus limnaeus; assembly: GCF_001266775.1. Classification (NCBI taxonomy): domain Eukaryota; kingdom Metazoa; phylum Chordata; class Actinopteri; order Cyprinodontiformes; family Rivulidae; genus Austrofundulus; species Austrofundulus limnaeus. Next base: position 98,834 of record NW_013953196.1, read on the forward strand.
ATACTTTATTTTGAAAAACCAACACCACTATCAGGATTCTCAGGTGACTCAAAGTGAAGCAGATTTGGATTGAAACACACACATGAGGCAGTATACAAAAGGTAAGTTTTTTTATTTGCAGTGGAGGTCTGATTCGGATCTGGGAGGGGCTGTAAAGGAAGGAGACGAGGTGAGTCTTTGCAGGTAAGTTATGTTGGTTATGTAGTAAAGGTAAGTTGAGATTTCTTATAGGCGAGGGAAGGTGAAGCAGCTCGGAGGAGATGACGTGGATCCACAAAGGTAAGGCAGTTTGCTTCCAGGTAGAGATGTTTGTCAGAGAAGCAGGTGAGTTTCTTAATGAGTTAGAGGCAGACAGGCAGGTGAGCAGGGAAGAGATGTTTTCCAGACGGCTTAGGACGATGAGCAGGTTCACATTGGGTATGTGTTGCTCTCGCGAAGACCAGCTCCTCAGTACCGTCTAATAAACCCTAGGCGCTCATCAGGAAAGCCAGCTGCAGGTGTGCTCCATTAGGCGTTAGCCAATCAGGAAGGTGCAGTTGAAATAACTTTAATTGCCGCAGTACCCCTCTCTCAAGCATCGCCTCCAGGCAATCGAGGATGTTTCTCTGGGTGGTCCTTGTAGAATGAAGTGATGAGTGAAGGGTCCAGAATGAATGATCTTGGGATCCACGTCCCCTCCTCGGGTACGTACCCCTCCCAATCCACGATAAACTAAAAACCTCTTCCTCGACATCTCACATTGAGGATGTGATGAACGGTGTATGCAGGGTGGTCATCAATCAGTCGGGGGGGAGGAGGGCGGTCGGTAGGTGGGCAGAGAGGACTATCAATCAGGCTTGACTTGTGAAACGTGGAACGTGGGATGAATCTTGAGGGAACCAATCAGGCGAAGTTTGATACCAGAAGGGTTGATGATCTTTTCCACCAGTTAGGGTCCAATAAAGCGAGGAGCCAGTTTCCTAGGAGTATTCTTAAGACTAATGTCTTTAGTTGAAAGCCACACTTTCTGACCCACCTGGTATGCAGGGGCAGGGGTGCGATGACGATCTGCAAATCTCTTGTTTTCTGCAGCAGTTCTCTGGACTGCCTCCATGGTTTGATGCCAAAGCCTCCGACATCTGTGGAAATGATGTTGGACAGAGGGGACAGCAATTTCGGACTCAAAGCTGGAGAACAGAGGTGGCGTACAGTATATCCTAAGGACAGCTTCAAAAGGAGTGAGACCGGTGGCGGATGAGGTGTGGGTGTTATGAGCGTACTCAATCCAGGGTAAATATTTACTCCAAGTGGAAGGATTATTGTAAGTGACACATCTGAGTGCAGCTTCCAGTTCTTGGTTGCTCCGCTCTGACTGTCKGTTGGACTGGGGATGGTAACCTGAAGAGAGGCTGCAGGTGGCTCCTAGGGCAGTACAGAAGGCTTTCCAGACATGTGAGATAAATTGTGGACCCCGGTCAGACACAATATCAGAAGGTAATCCATGTAATCGAAAAACATGAGTGACTAGGATTTGTGCAGTTTCAAAAGCAGAAGGTAGTTTGGGCAAGGAGATGAAATGTACTGACTTAGAAAAACGGTCCACAATAGTAAGTATAACGCTATCCCCTTCTGACGGGGGCAAACCAGTGATGAAGTCTAAGGCGATATGAGACCAAGGTCAACCAGGGGTGGGTAGTGGATGAAGGAGACCGGCTGGAGGTTGATTTCTAGACTTGCTGCGGGCACAGGTTGGACWGGCTGAAACATATTCCTTCACATCTGGATTGAGAATGGGCCACAGAAATATTTCTTGGTAAAATTAAGCATGCGACTTACTCCTGGATGACAGGTAAGTTGATTGCAGTGAATCCACTCCAAAACTTTACTAACCATAGAGCGAGTTACAAACATTTTACCTGGTGAGCCAGTACCAGGGTCAGGTTCTCTCTTCTGTGCCTCTTTGATGTCCGCTTCGGTGGGCCAGGTGAGCGCTCCAATGAAACAGGTGGAAGGAAGGATGTTGATTTCCGTCTTAGGTGAGTTGGAGGTAGAGAACTGTCGGGAGAGAGCGTCCGGTTTGATGTTTCTGGATCCAGGGGTCTCATTTATAAAGGATTGCGTGGAAACCATACTAAAAGTAAACGTACGGCCAAAAGGCGGAAATGGCG
>NW_013953196.1:102732-106984 GCF_001266775.1 Austrofundulus limnaeus
AACCTTGGCGTAAAAAGTGGCGTACGCAAGTTTCTGGGCTCAAATTATGCGTACGCCAGTTTTATAAATCCGACCCCAGGTCTGTAAATGATTGGAAAGTTAAAGCGGGCAAAAAACAGAGACCAGCGAGCTTGACGTGGGTTCAATCTCTTAGCATCTTGTAAGTATGCTAGGTTTTTGTGATCGGTCCAGTTTATGAAGGATACCTCAGTTCCTTCTAGCCAATGTCTCCACTCTTCAAATGCTGGTTTAATAGCTAACAGCTCACAATTACCCACGTCATAATTCTGTTCTGCAGGGGAGAGGCGTTGATAGAAAAAGGCGCAGGGATGGATCTTGTTGTCGTCCTTAGATCTTTGTGATAACAACGCTCCCACTCCGAGGTCAGAGGCATCTACCTCCACAATGAACTGTTTGGTAGGATCTGGATGGGTTAAAATGGGTGCAGAGGAAAAAAGTTTTCTGAGCTCACCAAATGCCTTGTCTGCCTCGGGTGTCCAGATGAATGTCCTGAGAGTGGAAGTGAGTTGAGTCAGAGGAGCAGCATCTCTGCTGTAGTCTTTGATGAACCTCCGATAAAAATTTGCGAACCCCAGGAAACGCTGTAATTGTTTGGGTGTAGGCCATTCAGATAGCGCACGGACCTTCTCAGGATCGGTGCGGTATTGCCCCCTCTCAAAAATGAACCTTAAAAAGGACACAGTGGTAACATGAAATTCGCACTTATCAGCCTTAACAAAAAGCTGATTTTCATAAAGGCGTTGGAGGACTGTGCGGACATGGTTTTCATGCTGTTTACGATCACGAGAAAAAATGAGAATATCGTCTAGGTAGACAAAAACAAACTCACCGAGGAAATCTCTTAGTACATTGTTGATTAATGCCTGGAAAACGGCTGMGGCGTTGGTGAAGCCAAAAGGCATAACCAAATACTCCAAGTGCCCTAAAGGTGTTTTAAAAGCCGTTTTCCATTCATCTCCTTCTTTTATTCTGACCAGGTGATAAGCATTCCTGAGATCAAGTTTGGTAAATATTGTTGCAGAATGCAAATGTTCGTGGACTGAGTTTATGAGTGGAACAGGATATTTATTTTTAACAGTAATCTAGTTTAGACCCTGGTAATTAATACATTGCCGAAGAGTGCCATCTTTCTTGTCAACAAAAAAAATGCCCCCACGGGAGACGTGGAAGGGCAAATAATACCAGACGCTAGAGAATCCTCAATATAATTTCTCATGGTCTCACGTTCTGGACCGGACAGAATATAAAGACGACTGGTAGGCAGAGGAGCACCAGGGAGCAGATCAATAGAGCAATCATAAGGGCGGTGAGGTGGCAGAGAAAGGGCCCTTTGTTTACTACAAATGGGCTAGATCGTGATAAACTGCGGGAACCTTAGACAAATCAATATTTTCAGGAGGTGGTGCTGCAGCAGAGGTAGGAGGGACAGCAGACTTTAAACAGTTTTGTAAACAAAACTTGCTCCAGCTCTCTATTCTGAGTTCAGCCTAATTCAACACAGGATTATGCAAACGAAGCCATGGGAAACCAAGCACCAGTTGGGGGGGAAACAGAATCAAAAACAAAAAACTCACCCATGTCGTGATGGTTGCCGGAAATGATGACGTGTAAACCGGAGACTTTGTACTTAATCAGAGTCAATTTATGTCCAGTAATCCCCGCCACGGTTATGGATTGAGAAAGAGAGCAATAGGGGATCTTCAACTGTTCCACCAGTTTTAGAGAGATGAGGTTTTGCTCAGCCCCTGAGTCAACCAGTGCCGCGATAGGGAGTTTAGTCTGTCCAGAGCATATCAAAGCAGGTAAAGAAAAACGGGAGGCAGGGGAAAGACTGGAAGGACCCGGCGACAACCCCTGATTTATCGGCGGGTCAATCCTTTTCCCCGGACCAGGCAGTTTGCCACAAAGTGTCCATTTGTTCTACAATAAATACACTCCTTAGCAAGAAAACGTCTCTGTCTCTCTTCCGGTGTTAAACGTGTGCATCCCACCTGCATAGGTTCCGGGTTCGAAATACAGACGACGTCAGTAGGAGTTGAAACTTCCGGTGCCAGAGGAAACACTGGTGTCTGGGGTTGTAATTCTTTTGCTGACCTCGTTCGTGCAGACGATTGTCAATCAGGATGGCCAATGTGATTAACTCATGCAGGTCTCGTGGTTTCTCCCATGTAGCCAACTGCTCTTTTATCTGTTCAGAAGGAGAGATTGTGAAAGCCCCCTTGAGTGCCAGTTCATCCCACCCTGACTCTTCCGCAACAATGCGGAAGTCAATTGAATGGTCAGTTACAGATCAACTGCCTTGTCTGAGAGTGAGTAGACACTTTGTTGCTTCCTCCTGCTGGAGAGGGTGGTCAAACGCATGCTTAAACTCTTGAAGAAAAAACTGAAAGGTCAAAGTATCCATAGAATGAGATACCATAAAGAGTTTGCCCAACGTAATACCTTGCAGTTAAGAGCAGAGACTATGTAGGTTATTTTAGAGGCAGAGTTTGGGAATACGGAGGGTGAGCGAGAGAAAGCAAGTTGGCGTTGGAGGAGGAATCCACCACAATGATCAGGACGGAGATCAGGTTCACGAGGTGCGACACTGGGACTTGGCCGTGAGGTGGCAGCAGCTGTAGATGAAGCTGGGTTAGAAAACAAGTTGGAAATTTTATCARCCATAGAAACTACCCGATGGCCAATCTGATTTAATACAGAACTAGTGTCTTGTTGAAGCTGAAATAATTGTTGCAAGAGATGATCATTGAAGAAATTTTGTAACTGTTTAATTGAATATTAGATTCATTTTTGTATTTTGTACTTTCTGATCATTTCAGTCTGTAAGGTTGAAGCTGACAAAGAGTTGGTGTGTGTGTGTGTTATCATGTGTTCTTTCTCTTAGCCTAAACAAAACTGAGTAACGTTCTGACGTCTGATGTAAAAGGTAACACCTCTGGGGTGTAACCAGGAAGGGATGAACATTATAAGCTGAATTCATTATTATAGTAGAAAGAAGTTGTCAGTGTTTTGCGGAGTGTCTGCTCAGAGCAGAACTCCCGTGTTTGTTTTGATTTGGCCCAAGGTTGTACGCTGAGGCCTGAGTGTTTTAAGAAGAAACACAACTGAATCCTGTTTATTCGGACATACCATTTTGAACAACGCATGTTTTTCCAACAATCATGATCTTTATATTTCTGTACAATTTCCATAGGGCTCAAGGACTGTTCCGCACCAAACCCGCTCTTTTGACATATTGCTGGCCGGAGCAACATATCAGGATTCTCAGGTGAGTCAAAGTGAAGCGGATTTGGATTGAAACAGACACAGGAGGCAGTATACAAAAGGTAAGTGTTTTTATTTACAGTGGTCTGGACACGGATCTGGGAGGGGCTGTAAAGGAAGGAGACGAGGTGAGTCTTTACAGGTAAGTAATGTTGTTTATGTAGTAAAGGTAAGTTGAGATTTCTTACAGGCGAGGGAAGGTGAAGTGGCTCGGAGGAGGTGACGTGGATACACAAAGGTAAGGCAGTTTGCTTCCAAGTAGAGATGTTTGTCAAAGAAGCAGGTGAGTTGAGGCAGGTGAGTTTCTTAATGAGTTGGAGGCAGACAGGCAGGTGAGCGGGGAAGAGATGTTTTCCAGACGGCTTAGTATAAATGACAAATGAAACATCGTTACACATCAGAAGAATCAATGAAGAAAGACAAGTCGAAATTTAAAAAACTTAAAAGTCCAAAGTCAGACAAGGTATCATAACACAAGTTCTGCCTCCCAGCGAATTTGATTGCGTTAGCCGCCTATGTTCCATCAGAATCTTATCTTGGATAAAGTGTTAATAACAACTAGTTGTCAAATGAACCTTAAGTAATGCAAATTAGGACAATGTGCAAAATTCAGTTCCCACACCATGCAATTCAAAAGCACTAAAAACAAAACCCACAGTGCCCATAAGGCATGAATCTCAAAATGTATGGAGTACTGGCATAAGCTGGCTTGTGCAAATGAAGAGAAGAACACAAAAAACAAGTTTAACAAAAAATAACAAACAAAAGCTAAAGTCTAAATAAGTTAAATTAAAAGAAATAGCACACCCCTCCTCTTGCCACACCTAAGCTAAACCCTAAAGTAAGCTTAGATCTAGTCCTTCTGTGAATGACTGTCATGGTCTGTGTTTATTTTCCTTAGTTTTCTAGTGTTTTCAGTGTTCCCCTGTGTTTCTCAGCCCAGCTGCCCCACATTTCCTTGATTGTC
>NW_013953196.1:107002-112308 GCF_001266775.1 Austrofundulus limnaeus
GTTTTGTGTTTCAGTTATTAGTCCTCTGTGTATTTAAGCCCTGTCCTGTCTCTGTCTGGTGTCGGATCATTGTGTTTGATGTGTTGGTTCTGGTTCTCTGTGCTTTGTTCCCCCTGCCTGTGTGATCCTCGTGCCTCCTGTAAGTTCAGCTGTCTCTACAGCATTTTTGTTATTTAAAATAAATTTTTGTTCTACTTTTGGAGCCTGCCTGCGCCCTGGGTCTGTTCATGCCAAATCCTCACAATGACAGACATTGTCAGACAGCAACTCTCAGCTCCCAGGGCCTCAACAGCAAAACCCAGATGGGCAAATTGTCCCTAAAATATGTCTTCGTGGCGTACCAGGCTCAAGGTAGCAGAATACCCCCTCCCCAGCCTACCACAAACTCAGAAAGGAACAAATAAACAAAAATATGACTGTCGTTGGAGGAGCCTCACCGAGACTCAGCTGACAATCACCTAACCTTTACCAGGGAGCTGCACAGAAAGACAAAAAACTAGGAAACCATAAAATAAACAAACATAACATACCATAAAATTAAAAAAACACAACCCCAAACCATCCAGAAGAGTCTAAATGTTTAAAAATTATGTTATGAGATGGGCCCCAGAAAAAAAAGACCAGTTGTAACCCTGATACTGCCCAGGAGGGGGGAGCCAAATACCAACCTAGCTACCCAGGGTGTCAACTAATCCCTGAGAGAAAAAAAGGAAATTACAAACATTGCACAGACATAATTGCATTGCAGGCAAAACAGTGAAACATTTAAAATGCATAATAATAAGCCAGTCAGAAAAGCACAAGGTTAGTCCAATGTTTCAGAAAGGGGCAATTCATATTGAGTTTCATGGAGGCGGGAAAAATGCAAACAGTGTGGCGAAAGGCACTCACACCCAGCTAATGCAGCCTTGGGTGTAAAAACAGTTCTGTTCTCTTTATTTCATTAAGACAGAGGGTGTGTGATCAGAAACCACACCAAAACAAAAGGGCCAAAGGTGTAGCGTATTAGAACCCTCGCCCAGAGAGAGAGCAGCCGCAAAACACGGCCTGCTCAAAGGTGGAATGTAACGATTCGGGAGTGATGGGTCCCCCCTCAAAAGGGACCCCCAGGAAACGCCCGTTGGAAAGGCTAGCACGGGGTCGCGCACAGCTCCCAGCCAGTCCAGGTGGAAATGGAGCACCCTCCTACACCTTTTATGTATCTATGCAAGTAACTTATCAGCTTTTATGCTTAAATAATTTATCAGCCCCGCTGCACGTCTTTGTAAAACTAACAAAATTGTAGTCTCAGCTTCACACATGTGGTGGGGGAAAAAGGAAAAAAAAAACCCCAGGAAGAACTGATGACATCATCAGCCTCACACACGTACACACATGCACCCCCCCTCCCTCAAACACCCACGAGCTGGGCCCCCACACCCTTTAACTGTGCTTCAGTTGAGATCCAGTGAGTARGAGTGGGCCAGATCGTGGGGCTGAACAGCTCCTCACTGAGCCACCCAGGCATGGTCTCGCCGTGAGATAAAAACCCTGAAATGGCTGAGGCAAAAGCTGAACAGCGACGGAAGATGTGACGATATGAAATGTTTTGAGGGAACCGATGTACGAAACGCGTGCAGCGCGACGCAACTAGGAGTGGAGGTCCACCTACTGTTCAGAGTATGTTTTAGATTGTTTTGCAACAACATGGGGATCAAACAAGGTCAGATCTGAAATACCCCACAATGTGTATTTAAACTAAAAAMTCCGCCATGTGAGACTGCATACGCGGTGGTGTTTCTGCAGACTCACGGTCATCGTATTTAGTTTTAGGTTAAAAAGTATGCAAACAGTACTTCRTTATCAACACGTTTAACCATGTTTTTTTTTCCTCTGAGGACTTTTCTTTTTTTATTGATAAGTGACAGGGCATTTTTAAAATGCAGGGGACCAGCTAACCAAAAATAACATAAAACTCCTTGATGGACAAACACCACTGGCAAGCATCATGCGAAATTCAACCAAACCCAAACAATAAGTAATCAGATGTTCGTATTTCTCTAAATACTAAGATCAATTTTCCCAGCTCATCAAGACAGATGGTCTAAAACAGGTGAAGACCATAATAACCTACTGAAAAAAAACACAAAAAGATAAGGTTTCAAAAACCAAAACTGTACAGACACGTCTCACATAGGCAAACCAGTAATTATGCCAAAAACAACACCCACAGGTCAAATATCATCTGAAAAAAAAAAACATAATCCAAAAAGAAATAAAATTATCAGGTGCACCCTTAAAGCTAGAAATTAGTCACAAAAGGAAAAGATAGACAGAGTTCACTATTGTTCAGTGAACAATAGTAATCAAAAACAAACCAATATTGCCTGTGTCAAATAAAGTAAATAAACCCAAAAGTCAAAATTAAAGGCTTTCCCACATGTGAGGCCTAAAATGACTGAAAAACATTGTCGCAGAGACCAAAAGGCTTTGTTTTTCTTTTTCCAGACAATAAAATGAAAGAATTTGATGTGGCTCAAAAACTGCAGACAAATTTCCCTCCTTTCCCTTTTTTCAGAATGTATGAGCATGTGTCAGTGCTTTACTCATCTTCTTATGGGAGGGTGGTGCCATTTTGGACTGTCTGTCCCTGTCTGTCGCAGTGCACTACCTATGCGACTTCCTCAACCAGAAGTCGGGACGACCGTCACTTGAAATGACTTCTAGCCTACAATTTGTCTCCTCAATAGAAACAAGACGGAAAATTACATTTTCCCTCAGCAGTTTAAGCATTTTCAAACTAKCTACACTCACCTAAGACGAACACTGTCCTCTTGGCTACATTAAAACAGAAAGCTAAGCTCCTTGTTTTTGACTCAATATGGAATAAAAACGCTCCCAATATCTACCTCGGCTAGAATCATGCAGCCGCAGAAAACGAGACCAGCGTTTCACAATTACAATTTCAATGTGTGTGGGCCAAAAAATTAGCCGTAGCTCTTTAGCATAAGGTGCTAATGAAAATATTAGCTCACCCTGTTTCTGCCACACACAGGTTCTTTTTCAGCTCCAGTCCCTAAAGGTTACCCACAGCGGCCGAAGTAAGGACAGATCACAAAACCCGTACACGATCAGCAGAGAAAGACAGGTCAGCTTTGTCAGAAAAAAACCTTCCTCCATTTTCCGGTGGATCTCCGAGAAAAACAGTCGACCAGCTGCGGGCAATCTTCCGGTCCTTGGAGCTGCCCTTCGACAATGCCAAAATCTGTCGTGGAAATGATTTACCAAGAATGCAGAAACACGTTGGAATAAATGCACAGAAAGTCTGCGTMTATGGTCGTCAAAATTATTTAATTCTTGAACAACAATCACACAGAAGTCATTCAGGAAGTCTGTCGGGTTTGTGGCTCCCGTCAGCAGACAGCAAGCCAATAATATAACATCATGATAACATCACGTGACAGTTTACAACCAATTACAGATCGCCGAATGTAACTGCCTAGCCAATAACAGGGCTCTTAGCCCAAAGAGTTCCTTATCAAACAAGAGAGGTCAATCCCTTGTTGGAGTCCTGTTGTCTGGGCCAAACAGATTAACAGCGAAAGAAGTTATAAGATATGAGTACTGGACAGTGTCAAGGTAGAACAGATAAACATAATCCATAACAAATACCTTACAAGGAAAAGGCCTAATTTTAAGCATTCTCGGCTACCCCAAAATACATTTGTGGAATGTCTGAATCAAGCAGTGACTTGCCTTTAAAAAGAGTGCAGACCCCATGAGTAGGGAGTTTCTCATCAATTGGGCCAGAGGACTCAAAATTTAATGCAGTCTGATTTTGAAAAGATTTCACTGTTTTACTAACTTCAAGCCTGTCAGTCATTTTTCCTGAGCATCACAACAGCGACTGAATACCCCAGTAAAGAACACATTTTTCACTACAATTGCATCAAAAAGAAAAAAAGGAAAAAAAACTGAAATATTGAGAATAAAAAGTAGTAGTTTGTTTTAACAAACTTTATTCAGACAAGTTGGAACAACAAAGATATTGTCTTTTTTGCCTTCAATAACTTAAGGTCCAACTTAAACTACCAAACAATTGCTGATTGTTCTACTAATGTTGAAGCACATAAATATTAAAATAACCATGAAATAAACATTTGAAACCAATAAATGTTCAAAACATTTCATTTATCTTAACAGGTCTAACACTGGAAACATGTTAGACAAACGCAAACTGTGTTTTGAGTTATTCGTTGTAAAACCAGCGCTTACATTGTTGGAAAAGACAAGAGCTGGTACTAAGTGAGCTCTGAAACCTGTTTGGTTAAAACAAACCAACATTGTGACCTGAGCAGTCCAACAAGAGATGTATGTCTGAATATAAAGCTACAGTTCTCCTTTACTGTCCTGTTCGTGTGTTTCAGTGGTTCCTGAAGGGGGTCAGGTGCTGATTAAAGAAGATCCTGAAGAACAGAAGCCTGATGTGGACCAGCAGGACCAAGAACACCTCCAKATAAAAGAGGAAGAGGAGGACCTGTGGAGCAGTCCGGGAGCAGAGCAGCTCAATGTGAAGGAGGAGACTGATGCCACCAACTTTACGTTCACTCAAGTTCCTTTGAAGCCTGAGGATGATGAAGATAAACCTCAGTTCTTACAACTTCATCAACACCAAATTGAAGTCAGAGATCTTCCAACCAGCAGCTCAGCTCAGGATGCTGACTCCTCAGAAACTGAAGTCAGTGAGGATTATGAAGAGGATAATGATGTGAACAATCCTGACTCTCAGCTGAAACATTTTGTAGACTCCGGGTCAAAACCTGATAAAGACTGTGAGTCTTCTCCCAGCAGGGTTCCTGAATCAGGTGTTAAAAAAAAGAAAATTGAACAGAAGCTTTTGTGTTGTGAGCTGTGTGGGCAAAGGTTTACCAGAAAGAGCCATTTAAAAAAACACATGAGGAGCCACACAGGACAGAAACCCTTTTGTTGTGAGCTGTGTGGTCGAAGGTTTAATGAAAAGGGCCATTTAAACATACACAAGAGAATCCACACAGGACAGAAACCCTTTTGTTGTGAGCTGTGTGATCGAAGGTTTACTGAAAAGGGCAATTTAGACAAACACATGATAATCCACACAGGACAGAAGCCATTTTGTTGTGAGCTGTGTGGTCGAAGGTATAACACAAAGACCAGCTTAAACAGACACATGAGAATCCACACAGGACAGAAGCCATTTTGTTGTGAGCTGTGTGGTCGAAAGTTTACCTCAAAGAGCCATTTAAACTCACACATGAGAATCCACACAGGACAGAAACCATTTTGTTGTG
>NW_013953196.1:113274-119155 GCF_001266775.1 Austrofundulus limnaeus
AGGGTTCCTGAATCAGGTGTTAAAAACAACAGCAATGAACAGAAGCTGTTGTGTTGTGAGCTGTGTGGGCGAAGGTTTACCACAAAGACCCATTTAAACTCACACATGAGAATCCACACAGAACAGAAGCTGTTGTGTTGTGAGCTGTGTGGGCGAAGGTTTACCAAAAAGGGCAATTTAAACTCACACATGAGAATCCACACAGGACAGAAGCCATTTAGTTGTGAGCTGTGTGATCGAATGTTTACCACAAAGAGCAATTTAAACAAACACATGAGAATCCACACAGGACAGAAGCCATACTGTTGTGAGCTGTGTGGTCGAAGGTTTACCACAAAGAGCCATTTAAACTCACACATGAGAATCCACACAGGTCAGAAGCCATTTTGTTGTGAGCTGTGTGATCGAAGGTTTACCACAAAGAGRSWMTTAAACAVACACATGAGAATCCACACAGGACAGAAGCCATTTTGTTGTGAGCTGTGTGATCGAAGGTTTACCACAAAAAGTGGTTTAAACAAACATATGAGAATCCACACAGGACAGAATCTATTTTGTTGTGAGCTGTGTGATCGAATGTTTACCACAAAGAACAATTTAAACACACACATGAGAATCCACACAGGACAGGCCTTTTGTTGTGAGCTGTGTGATCGAAGGTTTACCCAAAAGGGCAATTTAAACAAACACATGAGAATCCACACTAAAAACAAAGCACTCATATGACCACTAGGTTGAAACCACACAAGAGGAAACATCAGAATGTCTTTACACACACTTCAAATAAACTAAGACTTTGTTGCTTTTTAACAAGTTGGGAAAGTCCAGATGATGATGATGATGATGATGATGCCATGGATCTGGAAACGTATGTTTGTTGACAGCATTGGAGTGATTACAGACACACCTGTGGACTCATGGCCAACCCTAAACACTGTTTATTTGTGTGACACCCCAGGAACAATCAAAACAAATCAGTCCCGATATCAGAAAGAAAACTGTTGARCTGCACAACTCTGGTTCATTCTTGGGTGTSTATGAACGCCAAAGTTAATGGTCTGAACTTAAAAGAGCAACCTACAAACCTGAGTCACTTTCACCAGTTTTGTCAGGGAGAACGAGACAAAATTCCAGCAAACTACTGACAGAAACTTGTGGAAGGATACCCAAAACTTAGACTCAAGTCATTCATTCTAAAGGAAATGATAACAAATATGAAGAACATTTATGTAAGCTTTTGACTGTATTAATTGTTCGCTTAGGTTGCTGTTATTTTCTCCTCGTCACCAGAGAGCGCTACTTTTACAGGATACAGCAGGGGCCTCATGTATAAACGGTGCGTACGCATAAAAAAGTTGCATGCGCCAGGTTCTACGCCCACGTTGTGATGTATCAAAACCAACGTTGTGTGAAAGTGTGTGTATATTTACTAATACTTTTCACCTGCCGTGAGAATTTGCGGCAGCCACGCAAAGTTTTTCAGTAGACAGTTTTAACCCACAAAGTCATGAATCTGACTTGAATCCACAGAAATATGACTTTGTTGTGTTTTCTGGATGTATGGAGCTTCTGAAAACGGTGTCAGATTTATTGTTATTTTTTTAGTTTGAGTTTTTATTGTTTAAACTCGAACGATCATGAAACTGAACCCCAGGACTGAAAATCATTAAACCTCAGACAAGAAAATAGATCAACCTAAAAATGATTAAAAGAACCTCAGTCCAGTCGTAAACTGTAAACTGATTTTATATTTCTGTGGCATAGTTGAAAACCTTTTTAGTCCTGGGCCGGAAAAACCCGACAGAGGGAGCAAAATTGGATGCAAATGGTGGCTCACTGTACGGTAAGAATAATTTTTTTTTCTGTTTGTAGCCTTCTGGCTGATGCTGAGTGTTGAGCTGTGGCCGTAGCGCAGCAAGCTCGCGCTTTGGGTAGCTATTTGTGCCAGGCGCCTGCACCCTCGCCAGCTGGGAAGGTGTTCATATGTGTCAACCCCTTTGGATGTTTACCTGTCTAATGAGCCTCAAAAATTTATTATTTTTGCTAAAAATCCGTAGGTTACCACTCGTGTCGGCGTGTGGGGGTGGGGATCTGTCGTCCATGGAGATGACGGCGCCTGCTGTAATGCAGGAGGAAAGGAGAGCAGAAAAAGTGGATAACGTGATGTTTATTGATTTTTATTATTATTTTTATTTATTTATTTTAACGTCCGTTCAACGCCGTGCTCAACTAAACAGGCTTCAATATAACATTCGGGAGATGTCTGTAAATTTCAGGAAAATCTCAGGCTTTGGTTATCCTGTGCAAATGTGCCACATAAAACAGTGACACTCCACTCCTTATTTAGACAGTTTTCTCACTCATTCTCCATTTAATGTATGATTTTCCTGCATCTAAAKATCATTTCTGATCCCTCAGAGAGCAATCTGAGGAGAATCTCACACGTTGGACACACACACACATTTATTTTACATATTTAAATGGAGGCGTGTCAGGGGAGGTGTCTTACGTGCCCTAAGTTCCTCATTCATTGGGATGTACAAAGGAAAGGTGTGCAGGAACATCCGTGCGCATGGTTTTATACATCTGAATATTTTTGTGTGGCGCACATTTCTAAATTTGTCTGTACGTCAACTTTTAGTGTGAAAGCTGTGCAATCCTTTATGCATGAGGCCCCAGAAGAGACTGAGTTAGGATGGACAGTAGAAACTGAAAGAGATGTCAATAAAATGAAGTTTCATTGCTGGAATCAAATGTTTAGTTTAAATCATCTTGTTACCATCTTATTGTCAAACAGAATAAAAAGGTTGTGACTGAATTTAGTCAGATCATTTCAAAGTTTTAGTGATAAATATGTAGCATGGATGTTTTTTAGTWACTGAATGTTTTCTCACAATAATAAACAGTATGTGAATATATCTGCTGTTAGTTTAGTGTTAAAGTTAAAATTTTGTTATAAAAACATGTCCTAGATGACGAGCTAATAAAATATGCTGCATACTTTGGGATACAACCACAGTAAAATAAAAAGTTTTAATTTGTTTGGAATTTCCTGATTTAAATTGCATGAATTGAGCGACAGAGAACAATATGAGCCAGAGCCATTTTTTATTTGTCATAATATCAGCAAAAACTACTTCTTCACCTCTGATATAAGTGACAAAACAGAGTGAGAATGAGTTGCAGTAAGTCAGGAAAATATGGAGAAAAATATATAATAATGAGAGGAAAAAAAGAGTGCACCAAGATTTTTGGGAGTTTTTGTTGACTGTACTGTCATTTTGCTGCAAAATGCACTTATGATCAGAGTTTAATAGTATGTTATTAAAATAATTCAAATTAWTCAAATTATTGAAGTTGTTCATTTTTATGGTCATTTTTATCATTTTGCTTATGTATAATGCAATAATAAATGTATACGTTTATACAGTACTGTTATAATTTACCTATATTTTACACAATGTGGGGVGTTGCCAGTTGGGCTTATTTTGGGCTTGTTTTCACAGAGCTGGTTGCTTGTTTTTGTCACAAGATCTGGCAACACTGGTCATTGGGGGACCTGTGTTTAGAGGGTACCAGTGTTCTGGTTTCTGAGCATGGAGCAGGAGGATGACCTGACCTGTAGCACTTAAACATTAGATGTTGCTTGGATGTGCAGATCATGTCTAAATTTAGTCCGTCGGTCACAGACCAATTCTGCACGTCCAAGGTCCACTATTTCAACGTCTAACTATGACCTCCCTGATATGGAGTACAATGTATGAATGTCATACAAGCTATTTTTGGAGGTCATTTAGACATCCGTAGGAGGTGCAGAGTTAATAATTTATTGTATGATATATTTTCAATTGTAGGGGTCCCCGAAAGGGGAAATAAACATTTGCATGTGTCTGTTAAAAATAAGCAGTGTTCGTTACCCTTTACCATTAAAAAGATACCATTAAACCATACCATTAAAAAGAAGTTTGATTTGTACAATGTTTTCTAGTCACTAATTGTACACTGTAGTTGTTAGTGTTGATCTCTCATCTGACTTCTTGTTTTTGAGTTTTTACTATTTTGTTGATTATGTAATCAAAAGTGTTAGATTGATTAATGTTACACTATTCACTTTTAAGAAATGAAAATCATTAGGACGTAATCTGGGAATTACTTTGGTCTGTATGTCTAAATGACTGAATGTCTTCACCTTTTTGTATAACAACTTGTATTTTGAATTGTGTTATACTTTACTGCAATATAAATCTTAACTCTGATATACTCTGTGATGTGTCGTGCGGACCTCTTGACCAGGTCACCCTTGTAAAAGAGATCCTGATCTCAATGGGTTTTCCACCTGGTTAAATAAAGATTATTGATTGATTGATTGATTGATTGATTGATTGACTTACCTGTTCAGATCTAATACCAGTTAGTAATGATGTGAATGTTTGAGTGAGCCATACAAAACCATCAGGACACAGCTGTGGACTGATTAGCTTTTTTAATGTGCCTCCGATAGGCAACAGCTAAGAAGTGACCAGAACCAGGAAACACACACCAAGTAACAAACCTCTTRGCATCCTGACTCCGCCTCATGACATATGTTGAAGGGGCAGGCTATTTCTATACAGAGTCAAGATGTCAGACATTATTCCTCACCCTAATGGTTCATCACAGTTCTTATATGTTGTTTTAAATCAGACATACAGTCATATGAAAAAGTTTGGGCACCCTTGTTAATTTTCCTGATTTACTTTTATAAATCATTGATTGGATTAAAAATATCAGTTAAATATATCATATAGGGGACAAACAGTGATTTTTGAGAAGTGAAATGAAGTTTAGATGATTTACAGAAAGTGTGCAATCGGTTCAACAAAATTAGGCAGGTGCATAAATTTGGGCACCGTTTTCATTTTATTGATTTCAAAACCTTTAGAACTAATTATTGGAACTCAAATTTGGTTTGGTAAGTTCAGTGACCCTGACCTTCATGCACAGGTGACTCCTATTATGAGAAAGGGTATTTAAGTGGTGCAATTGTAAGTTTATCTCCTCTTTGCATCTTCTTTGAAGAGTGGCAGCATGGGAGTCTGAAAACGACTTTAAAATGAGCTGAAACAAAGATTGTTCACCGTCATGGTTTAGGGCAGGGCTAATCAACTAGTGGCCCGCGGGCCACATCCGGCCCACGAGCGACCAAAGTTCGGACCYCCAATTGGTTCACTCATCTCTTAAGCCCAAATCCCCGGTTTTCTACTTTAATTATTCCAAGTTATTTTACTTAAACATAAACATGTTTGGTGTCTACAGAAACGTCAGCATCTTGGCTACAAGCTGGTAAAAACCATTTTAATGAACATCCAAGACAGTTTAAACTACTGTAAGGGAGAGTGACTTATTTAAAATAGGTCCCCCTACATCTTCCCATAACAAAGTTATGAGAGAAAAATTTACCAAGGTTTTTCCTCATTACTTTAATATTTGTCTGTGCAAAGTGAAGAGTGACACAATAAGGTAACGTCAGACGAGTTCAAGTTGATTCATAAAAGATTATGTGTTACATCCCGTCTAGGAGCAACCAGGATGTAACAAAAATTTCAAGTTCCCATCCTCTGCACCATTCTTCCGTATAAAAAGATAAATCACTGAGAAGCGGATTGAATGAGAGAGAAATAAAGTGTGATTTTTATTACAGTGCTTGTGTATATACAAAAACTGGAGTGTCTTCACTTCAGGGTGAGCCAAGGCCAAAATAACAAACAAAATGAATTTAATTATGTTCATTACTTCTTACCTGAAAAAATAAAAGGAAATGAAAATACAAAAGCTTACCTTCCTAATTCTTCAAAAACAGGAGAAAAATACATACAAAATAAACGGCAGCTCACCCCTACAA
>NW_013953196.1:120520-121679 GCF_001266775.1 Austrofundulus limnaeus
ACAGTGATTTATATAAAAACACAATGAAAACATGGTGATGATTTTCTGTGATTTTATACCATTAATTAATCTTTTTAGGCACGATAAAAGAATAGAAGTGATTCTATATTCTTTGTGACATGTCATTATTATGATTAATAAATGCATAACATTCTTAGTTAAACAACAAATGAATCACGAACAGAAAAGATTGTTTCTGTCCATTATCTGATTAAGAGAACTGAAGTCCTCCATCACAGGTTGAAATGACCTGTCATGGCCTAAAATAGAGTTCAGTGTTCTTGCCTTCTCTCAGGCCTTTCCGAGACCTACTGAGGCAGTAACTCCTGTTTCTTCACTCGAGGTGACCCCTACACTACAATAAGTTGAAGATAAAACTATAAAAGTGAAAATAAAATTGGTTTAAAAATTTGGCAAGTCAGAGATGTCAAAATATTTTGTGGTAAATAAGAGGCATAATATGTTTCTTCTTCTTTGGTTTTATCATCACTACATTTATTAAATAGTGTTCTGTATGTTTTCATGATTAAATACAGCAAAATAAACCAATTTAAAGGTAACAGATTGACATAAGATCAGAATTGTCACCTGACAAGTGGAACCAAGAAAGCTCACACTGAGACAGTTTACAAAAAGGAAAGTGTTCTTTATTTCACAGGTGTGGTAGTTTCCTGGACCCAGGGCTGTGACGGGAAGCAGAGCAAGAGGTAAGTCCAATGTTCCAGAGAGGTTTGCTTTAGGATGAAATAATGAAGTTAGTATTTTCTCTTACAGGTTTTTGGCAGGCTTTGTCCACACGATTCAGTCATCTTCAGCAGAGTGACCCGTGGCCACAGGTAGGTGGCAAGGTGAGTGAGACTCCTCTTWATACTTTCCAGCAGTGCAAGTGGTGAACGTGGTGATAATCCTTCTCCAATTGTGCATGGTGACAACAATAAAACTTGGTCCAAGTTGTGATGATGCATCAGCGTGGACCAAACGTAGAGTGATCCTTATAAAGGATGTAGGAGGGGAGCTTAAGGTGGTTTAAAGCTTCTTCCACATCTCTCATACACAAGGTTATGAGGAAACGTTTACCAAGGTATTTCTCATTACTTTTAATATCTTGACTGTGCGAAGTGAAAAGTGACACAATAAGTGAACGTTCAGACGAGTTCAA
>NW_013953196.1:122342-124001 GCF_001266775.1 Austrofundulus limnaeus
ATGATTTAACAAATGCATAAACATTCTTAGTTAAACAACAAATGAATCACGAGCAGAAGAGATTGTTCTGTCCATTATCTGATTAAGAGAACTGAGGGGTTCTCTTCCATGGTTAGAATGACCTGTCATGGCCTAAATTGAGTTCAGTTTGTGACAGAGTTCCTGTCCTCTCATCAGGCTTGTCCGAGGCCTGCTTCAAGGCAGTAAATCTTGTTTCTTCACTCGAGGTGACCCCTACAAGGATCAGGGCTTAATCAGCAGAGCATGCTCACAGCTGTCATCAATGAGGCAGAGGGAGCTCAGGACAAAACACCAATCACATCAGTACCCTCCTCTCAACGATCGCCTCCAGGCGACCCACGACGTCTCTCAGGATGAGACCTGTAAAAGTCAGAGATGAGGGAGGGGTCTAGAATAAAGGATCGAGGGATCCAAGACCTCTCCTCGGGCCCATAACCTTCCCAGTCGACCAGGTGCTGGAACCCTCTACCCCTTCTCCTGACATCCAGAATGCGCCTGACTGTATAGGCGGGATGGTCATCAATGATTCGGACGGGAGGAGGGAGGACGGAGGGAGGGCTGAGAGGACTTTCAGACACCGGTTTAACCTGGGAGACATGAAAGGTGGGGTGGATTTTCATGGAGGTGGGCAGTGTAAGACGGACAGCAGCAGGGTTGACAATGCGTTCAATGGCGAAGGGTCTGATGTAGTCTGGGGCCAGCTTCCTGGGCGTGTCTTTTAAGTGGATATCTTTGGTAGACAACCAGACTCTGTCCAAGTTGATATTGGGGGGCGGCAGTTCGTCTCCGGTCAGCGATCTTCTTGTTCTGGTCAGCGGTGCGGAGAAGAGCCTGTCTGGTCTGTCTCCAAATTCTCCTGCACCTGTGGAGATGTAACTGAACTGATGGAACAGAGATCTCAGTTTCAAAACAGGGAAACAATGGAGGATTATAACCCAGAGATGCTTCAAAGGGAGAGTATCCTGTGGCAGAGGATGTGTGGGTATTATGGGCGTATTCTATCCAGATGATGTGTGTGGACCAGGTAGATGGAAACCACACAATGAAGGGCAGCCTCCAGCTCTTGATTGCAGCGTTCAGTTTGGCRGTTAGACTGTGGGTGGTAGCCAGAAGTCAAGCTGACCGTAGCACCCAACGCGTTGCAAAACTCCCTCCACACTTGAGAGACAAATTGAGGTCCTCGATCTGAAACTATGTCAACTGGGATTCCATGATTGCGAAAAACATACTCAATCAGACAGTTAGCAGTCTCTGGGGCTGTGGGGAGCTTGGTTAGGGGAATAAAATGTACAGCCTTGGAAAAATGATCAATGATTGTCAAAACAACAGTGTCACCCTGAGATGGGGGAAGGCCGGTAACAAAGTTTGTCTTTGTGTCTATGGTGTAATAATAATGATGTTTTTGTGATGCTGTAATTCTGTGTTTTATGTGCTGCAGAACAGGAACCTGCTGTAAAACATGCATTACAGCCATTTATATCCTACGTTGAGAAAATTTCCGCAGATAACTTTGTGTAAAGGTCAAATATTGGTTCTTTGTACAAAAACCTGTGATTTGTTTTTTCTGTTATATGAATACAAGATGTGTTTATGCTTTTTTTTCGTAGATCCGGTATAGATGGGGAGGGACGGGAGGGT
>NW_013953196.1:124586-126293 GCF_001266775.1 Austrofundulus limnaeus
AGCAGGTTAGGCATTGATCAATGTCTAACTGCAGTCACACATTTATGCTTCAGGGCTTCTGAAAAAAAAATTGCGTGTTTAAAGCTTATTACGGTTCCATCTACAGACGAGAGCTTTAACTTCACGGTGCGTTCAGGTACAGCTCGTAAATGGCTTCATCAACACTGAAATAGTTTGTCATTCAACAACAGAGGCTGAGTTATCAACAAATTTCACTGCAGACTTGTTCTAAAGCTCATAAAGAAAACGTGTGTTCATGGCTTTACTGTGGCATTTTGATGCAGTTAAGTTGCAGAGATTTTCACTGTGTCTAATACACTTTGGAAAATTCTTAATAAAATAAAGATTCATCTTTATCAACAAGTTTTACTGGAGTCAGGGCTGGCCTTTGACATTTGGGGGTCCTATTTCATCATAATTACACCGTAAAAGATACACAAAACAAAATGCTGTTTGTAATTACTAACCTGGTGCATAAAATTTGACCTGTATGAACATAGTGTACCYTTGTTTACTGCTGTAACTGAGCACTCTGACTAAAATGCTGTATTAATGTGTGTAGATAGGTAAATGAGGACACAGACTGGGTTGTTAAGCACTTCTATTTCTACAGGGTTTCAGTGCATCTTAAAAAGCATTAAAATCATTCAATAGATTTGTTTTAAATCAATGCCTTAAACTGCATTAAAAAGCTTTAAATTTAAACCAAAGTGGCATTTTTATGTTTCTTTTAAAGGTGGTGGAGGAAATTTCCCATGTTGAGAATTGTGCTACAGACTTAAATACCATACCATACCACTTTTATTTATAAAGCACTTTAAACAGCACAAGGCCAACCAAAATGCTGTACAATAGACAGACACAACAGGACATAGTTAAAATTACAGTCAAAATACAAATTAATTAATTAATTTAAAAATATGGAGCATTTATATTTACAGTACATATAGAACAGAGTTATGATAGACAGTGAGGTTTTGCACCATCTCACTCAGACTCAAAGGCAAGGCAGTAGTAGTGTGTTTTTAAGTGAGACTTGAAGACAGCGAGTGAAGAAGACTGTCTAACATGTAGTGTGAGCCAAAGAATTATAATTGAATTAAATTGTGAGGTTTTTAACAATACCCAGCCCTGACAGAACACACATTCAGCTGTATGGTTTGTTTGGAAGAAGTTTAGAAATATAATGTGAGGAAGAGTAAAAGTTGGAGAGACCATTATGTTTGAAGGAAACCAGGTTTTTTTTATGGATGAAAATTGTTATTTTCATGAAGCTGACTGTTGGTTTAAGCTGCAGCCACTTCCTTAATACTGCATGTTTGTCTCTGGACTGTACACCTGGTTAACATTACAGTACACCTACTAGCTGGACTGTAGCTACAGCTGGTTTACATCACAGTACACCTACTAGCTGGACTGTAGCTGATCCTGGTTAACATTACAGTAGACCTACTAGCCCACTGTGGGACTTATAATTAGGGGTGTCCCGATACCAGTATTTTCAAGACTGAGTACAAGTATGAGTACTTCAGTTTAGGTACTCACCGATACCGATACCAAGTAGCGGGGTTAGGGTGGATTATCTGTTCAACTTGTTGAATATTAAACAGAATGAAAATGAAATGCAATTATCATGCAAAAATTGATGGGTAAATATTATGTTTAACAATAAAAAGGTCTAGTGCGAACTCTGCCAAGTAGATAAGC
>NW_013953196.1:129455-132217 GCF_001266775.1 Austrofundulus limnaeus
TAAAGTACACCTACTAGCTGGGCTGTAGCTACACCTGGTTAACATTACAGTACACCTACTAGCTGGACTGTGGCTACACCCTGTTAACATCACAGTACACCTACTAGCTGGACAGTAGCTAAACCTGGTTAACATTACAATACACCTACTAGCTGGACTGTAGCTACACCTGGATAACATTAAAGTACACCTACTAGCTGGGCTGTAGCTACACCTGGTTAACATTACAGTACACCTACTAGCTGGACTGTAGCTACACCTGGTTAACATTACAGTACACCTACTAGCTGGACTGTAGCTACACCTGGTTAACATTACAGCAGACTTACTAGCTGGACTGTGGCTACACCCTGTTAACATCACAGTACACCTAATAGCTGGACTCTAGCTAAACCTGGTTAACATTCCAATACACCTACTAGCTGGACTGTAGCTACACCTGGTTAGCATCACAGTACACCTACTAGCTGGACAGTAGCTACACCTGGTTAACATTACAGTAGACCTACTAGCTGTACTGTAGCTAGACCTGGTTAACATTACAGTAGACCTACTAGATGGACTGTAGCTACACCTGGTTAGCATCACAGTACACCTACTAGCTGGACTGTAGCTACACCTGATTAACATTACAGTGCACCTATTAGCTGGACTGTAGCTACACCTGGTCAACATTACAGTAGACCAACTAGCTGGACTGTAGCTACACCTGGTTAACATCACTGTAGACCTACTAGCTGGACTGTAGTTACACCTGGTCAACATTACAGTAGACCAACTAACTGGACTGTAGCTACACCTGGTTAACATTACAGTAGACCAACTAGCTGGACTGCAGCTACACCTGGTTAACATCACAGCAGACCTACTAGTCCACTGTGGGACTTTTAATATATATTTCAAGCTACTAATAAACATGATGGATGAGGATCACATTGCTTTAGCCGGGCTAGGAGTGATTACTATTACAATTTCATTTAAGCTGATTTTTTCCTAAAAGTTAGGCCACATTATGTTTGTTAGACTGTGGCTAGTAATGAAAAAGTTATTTAACCTACTTTATGCCCACTTTATTTAYTTGTATATTAAAYTRGGCTGTTTCTTTRCCTGTGAATAGAAAGGTGATTTGTTCTGTAGCTGCTGCTCCACTTGGGTKTTTGTCATGTGTGATGGGTCAAAAATCATTGCACAGATTTCATRATTGCATGGGAACWGRTGACAAATAAAGTACATTTATATGATAGGCTCACTTCATGAATGATGAACTGAAACAGCAAAACTCCATAATGTAACATGCAGGTAAAAAAATAAACAYACTTCAGTTTTTTATTTGATTTTCAGGTACTGTTCAGGTTAAAGACTAGCTTTCACCATTTTACCTTGATAATAAGCTGATTTTAGATTGTTTTATTAATCCAATCAATTTAGTAAAATGCTCTTCAGTTGACTGGAAAATGCATAATTGTGATTAGATTTTAAAAAAGTCTTCCAGGGGAGCATGCCCCCAGACCCCCTTAGGACTGGTTCACTCCACAGCTGTTTGCTAATATTAATATGTGTCTCATTGATGTTGGCAGGTTTCATGTAGGCGTCTGACATTCTGTTTTTAATTTAATATATAGTTGTTGACTGTTTTGGTCAAAATTATTCAATTTCATATGTGAATATATGTCAATAAACAGTGAGATTTAGAAAATTGCATCAACAAATATCCTCCCTTGGGTCTTAGCCCTGGTGGGGGCTAAGCACCCCTAAATGTCAGATCCTAAAATTGCCCCGGTTCTCTGGTATGTTGTGTCTATTCGTGTATAAATAATGATGGTGGGCTGCCATGACCAAAAAATACCCAGGCTGTTTTTTGGTCCCAGTCCAGCCCCAGATGAAGGGCATTTTATTAAACCCCATTCATTCCAATATTTATGTTCAATTTACACTTTAACAAAGTCATCTAGAAAACCTTACATCTTTAAGACTGAAATACTTGTGAGAAACATAATTAAAAGCTTTTATTTACCATTATTTAACTGATTTATAGCTGTAACATACAACTTCATCTTTCTTAATCTCACCTGAGAGTGGAAATTAGATTAGATTAATTAATTAGATTGACTGTTAGTCAATAAATACTTTCAAATTGGTTTTTATTTACTAAAAAAGGTAAGACCTGTAATCTACAAGTGGGTCAAAGGGGAGCTTCCTGATGGGGGTGTAGTTTGTTTACTTTTGGTCGGATTGACTTCTAAGAAGGTAAATCTATTAGCTAACACAAAACTGCGACTAAACTGCATCATCATCACATTCAACCGAAAAAAAACCACAAACCTAGTATATGCAACTGATCTCTGGAAACAGCATCTTCATGTTTCTGTTCAGCAGATGTAAAATCCTCCGACTTTTCTTCTTCGTCTTCCTCCAGGCGCTGTTTGAGCTCGGGTCTCCACATGTCTGTTAGCTTCCGGTCATCAACATTTACCGAGCTGTTACAGCTCAATATAACTATGAATTTAACTCATCTGACCAGATGTCGGGAGAAAGTGAGTTAGCTCGTAGCTACAAAACAAAAACACTGAACGTAAATGTGCTAGGTACGAGATGCTAGGTGACTTCCGTTAGCGACTGAACTTCAAAATAAGAGCTCGGAAAAAACTCCCAGTCTCATTTACTTAGTTCCATTTAATCCAGTTTGAGAAGCGTTAGTATTTAATTAAAAGGTGTTATTATGTTATTACCTTCATATTGTTTTCGTACTATTTATTTATTTA
>NW_013953196.1:138470-140226 GCF_001266775.1 Austrofundulus limnaeus
CCACAGAAACGTGCGTACGCCAGCCCTGGGGCCTCATGCATAAAGGAGTGCGCAGCTTTCACACTAAAAGTTGACGTACGGACAAATTTAGAAAAGTGCGCCGCACCAAAATATTCAGATGTATAAAACCATGCGCACTCATGTTCCTGCGCACCTTTCCTTTATACATCCCAATGAACGTGGAGCTGAGCGCACCTGAGACTCCTCCCCTGACACGCCTCCATTTAAATCTGTAAAATAGATGTAAATGTGTCCAGCGTGTGAGATTCTCCTCCGATTGTCCTCTCTGTGGGATCAGAAATGATTTTTAGATGCTTGAAAATTATACATTAAATGGAGAATGAGTGAGAAAACTGTCTAAATAAGTGGTGGAGTGTAAAAATGTGTTTGCCACACTCAAAGGTGTGTGTGTGAGGCTGCTGTCTTTAGCAGCGCATGAAGCTGAGAGATGTTTCCACCTTTACACGTCTTTAATAAATGACTGTAAACACAGAGGAACTGATGAGTTTGGTAGAACTTAGAAAAATATTTATTAAGTAGTTGATGTGAAGAAATGAATCGTGGCGCCGCATGTTTCTGCCGCAGTGTGATTTATATTTTAGAATCATGAAGTCTCATTCAGCTGCATGGCTCGACTCAGAACTACAGTAAAATATTGATTGTAATTTGTTCGGTGTAAAAAAACCACACTGTCCTCAATTCTTCTTGTGCTGATATCAGCCTGCAGAACAGCTGTCATTGATACATAAATTAAGCACAACTTTACGCAGCAACAAATCTAATGTCTGCATCTTGTGGAGCTGAGGAATCATCACAGCTGAGCTGTTCTGAATTAATCTGCTGAGTTGACAAAGTTTTTTTTCTCAGTGAGAATTAAAATGTTCGTAGACAATTCACACATTTTATTCTCCTCAGCTGTGTGCGCTCCGCAGGCCTGTGCTCTGTGTGTGTTTCCAACTGCATGACAAAAATAAAAAAAAACAACTGGACTGTGGTTCATTGATCATATTTAGACTGATCTGTTTTCTTGTCTGAGGTTAAATGATTTTCAGTCCCGGGGTTCAGTTTTATGATCGTTTGAGTTGAAACAATAAAAACTCAAACTAAAATAAAAATCTAACAGCGTGTTCAGACGCTCCTTACATCCAGAAAACCCAACAAAGTCATATTTCTGTGGATTCAGGTCAGATTCCTGACTTTGTGAGTTAAAAGTGTAGACTGAAAAACTTTGTGTGGCTGCCGCACATTCTCACGGCAGCTGAAATGTGTGCGTATATTTACGCACACTTTCATACAACGTTGGTTTTGATACATCACAACGTGGACATAGAACCTGGTGCACGCAACTTTTTTATGCGTACGCACCGTTTATACATGAGGCCCCAGGCGATGAATAAGAAAAAGCAGTCTAAGGTATTTCCAGCTTTACARAATAAGAAAACATACAAACAATAGTGCCTAATCTGTTTTGTTATTTTTCCAAACCCATGCAAAGACTGTTACCAATCCTAATCTTTTCTGACTGTGCCCAATTCATTATCTAAGGTCAATTCATCATAGCTTGCTGTGTGAAGCAGCCAATCAGACGTCAGTGTCTGTGGAAGAGCACACTGTAGCCCCGCCCACTGATGGCAGGGTTTGACAGATTAAATAATCTCATGACAACAGTGCTTACAGGAGAGCCATGAGATAAATAAATACACAATGAAATAATATAATATATTGTTTTCCCCCTCTTTTAGCCATATATAATATA
>NW_013953196.1:141210-143503 GCF_001266775.1 Austrofundulus limnaeus
AGTCTTCTGGACGGGTTCTTCTCTAATGAAACGTTTCGTCTGACGAAACGTTTCATTAGAGAAGAACCCGTCCAGAAGACTTAGACAATTTTTTTTCTTTTTGTACAGAATACTGCATCTTTTAGGACACTTTTTTTAAAATCTGGCCTTGGTCTCGACTTGGTCCAAACCCTAAAAGTCTTGGTCTTGTCTCGATCTTGAGACACTGGTCTTGGTCTTGACTTGGTCTCGGGTTCGGTGGTCTTGACAACAACACTACTGCCCACAATGGTCATAATCAGGGTTTGATGAGGGAATCTAAGGGGATCTTATAGCGGAGGGATTGTCACAAAAAAGGCATAACTATTTTAATATACAAACTGACATTTTTGGAGGTTGGAAACTTGCCATTTTTTTGGAAAGGATAGACCAATATGAATGTTTCTTGAAATCTGAGCTGAAGGAACCGTCTTATTTCAGAGTTTCTTGGGTTTGAATTTAAACTAAAACTTCTCTTCAGGATTGTGTCATAATTGATGACAGCCAGACGGTGACTCTGACCGCACCTAAAGGCTCAGCCAACATGAAAAGCAGTGAGAGAGGGGTCGGCATGTCGCTCCACAGGTTCTCCTTCTCAAAGGTTAGAGGTGTGTGTGTGTGTGAGAGAGAGACACATTCTCACTCCTGACTCGTCACATTGACGCTTTTCCAAGGTTCCCTGTGTCTTATTTTGACGCATCTGGTACACCCGTCGCGTCAGTTATTGACGCACCAGGCATTTCCGTGTTCCTTGGCGTCCAGGTTTGATGCGTTAGGACATAAAATATAGGGGTCTTTGAGTTGGGGTCTGTGGTTAATATTAGGGGTCAGATTTCAAGGTTAATTTTAGGTAGTGGGGTCAGGGATAGGATGTTAGGTAATTTTAGGCTTTGGAACACGTAGTTGACCTGAATTTCCTACACTTTCTAAAAATGGTTAATTTTAGGGATCAGGGTTGATGGTTAATTTTAGGTACTAGGGTCAGGGACAGAATGTATAAAGTAAATAAAGGTCATTTTAGGCTTTGGGACAGTTAGTTTATGTGCATTTTCTACACTTTCTGAAATTATGACTATGGATTCCGCCCCAACTCGTCAATAACTGATGCTGGGGGGTAGCCGACGTGTCAAAACTGGACGCAGAGGGAACCTTGGAAATGCGTCAATATGTGATGACTTGGGAGTGAGGATGGGTTGGTGTGTGTGTGTGTGGCGTTTTTTTATTTTATTTTAAATGAGCCGCTTCAGAGTCTCTAATAAGACTCATCCCACGGTCCCGCCTCAGGTTTTTGGACCTCAGACCACACAGGCAGAGCTGTTCGAGGAAACYGTAAAAAGCCATGTGTCTAATTTCTTGGATGGACAGAACATGCTGATATTCAGCTATGGTGTAACAAACGCCGGGAAGACCTTCACAATTCAAGGTAAATAACACAAACTGAGCTTTAAACAACAGTACTGGAGGCTAAAATCTGATATTAATCATTAGGAACAACCAAAGAGCCTGGGATTCTACCCCGAGTGTTGGATGCCATCTTCACCTACATCAGAGGTCATCAGTATGATGGGATGGATCTGAAACCCTTCCTCAGGAATGCAGTGCAGTATCTGGATGCTGACCAAGTCAAACGAGAGAGATTAACTAAAGCTGCCATTTTTTCAGTCAGAGAAGTATAGTCTTGGGTTTTAACTTGTTTGGAAATATTTAGTGCCACAACTTGATTATATTTTCTCTCATCCAGGAATGTGATCAGCCCAGGCCCATTTCCCAGAGTTCTTCTGACAATGTCTCAGCAGCTTCTTTGTCCTTCAATCAAACTGGTATTTGCTGAGTCAGCGCACTGTTCACCCCCCCACTTCAAGCCATTGTCTCTGTGTTTGCAAGATTGTCGCTTAAACCCCTTCTCCACTCGCATAGCCTACTAGTATGCGGTTCTGCTCGTTCAGCCTTGACCAAATTTGTCTCCATTTTTGGTTCAACCTCGCATTTTTCAGAACCCCATCTAGTGGTTCTAAGTGTATACACGGCAAAATATGTCMGCCTAACCAAGTTTTAAAATCTTATATCCAGCCAAAGTCTTTTTGATCTTGTTTTTAGACTGATTTACTAAACAAGAACTGATTGTGTAAGAATAATAATCTTGTTTTCAGAATGTGTATGATTATTTGTCTTGTTAGCCTGAAAAGTTGACTCAAGTCAAAAATGTCTGCCAATGGAGTAAGAAAATTTTTACTTTATAAACATTATTGAAATACTTGATTTGACTCAATTTTTT
>NW_013953196.1:144066-149797 GCF_001266775.1 Austrofundulus limnaeus
TCATGTGTTCAATACTTTTTCCCTGTGCCATTCCACATTATTACAAATAACTTAATTTCTGGACATTTATGGTTTGATTTCTTTGTACGTATGGATCACTTGGGTTGTTACCGACGTCTGGTGAAAATTTCATGTCATTAGCACCTCTAGTAATATACAGTATTTACTGAGAAATGTTGACGTTTTCAATACTTATTTTACCGTGTGTGTGTGTGTGTGTAATATTGACAAACACTAAAACGAAGGATATTCTATCTATAATTTCAGTTTTCGTTTAGTTTTTAGTTAACTATAATAACCCTGCAAACTGGCCACCCACGATTACACAAGCACTTAAAAACATCACCTCAAAGTCTGAATGGTAAAACCACAAAAGCCTTATTTTTGTATTTCTTTTTTCCTCTTAAATAACAGCTGAAGCTGCTGCAGTTGGTCAGCCCATAATCACGCTCACAGAGTACGGGACACACTGAAATTGAAACGCACACCTGAGCAGAACTAAATGAAGTGRGGTTTGCAAATGGAGAAGGGGCTCTTTTATTTAGGGCAGGGGTTCTCAAGTGCCAAATTGGCAAGAGGCCTGTCTTTTACATTGTCCAGGCTTGTGTTGGACAACATTCTTATWTTTGAGCTGCAGGTACAAGTGTCAAAACTTCAGTTTTGCTGTAAGAAAGTGGTAAAACAGTAGCAACCAAATGATCTAATCTTGGCAAATTTAGGCCCAATCATGAATAAATGCATCATGTCATAAGGAACACAATTGTGATGTCAAGTCATAAATTCACTTTTTTTTTCAGTTTTGCATCTCAAAACTAGTTGCAGCTGAAGTATGAACTTGTTTGTTCCAAGAATGATTAAGTATTAAACTTGAATGATTGGTAGAATAAATAAAACTGCAGAACCAGTAAACTGGAGAGAGTCCTCCTGCAATTTACCCCAATGATTTAAAATGGTTGTTATTGTTGAACTTTAGGATTTAAAGAGCAATGTTCTTTTCTTGTGAATATTATGTCTTCAACGACAAAAGTGCAGATTATTCAATTGTTCATGGTACTTCATATTTTTGTTCTCTTCAGGGTTGGCCAGCAGTCCAGCAGAGGAAAGTGACTGTCTGTTTGCCTTATGGGTGTCTTATTTGGAAATCTACAATGAGTGCGTGTATGATCTGCTTCAGCCGGCCAAGAAACGAATGTCTCTTCGTGTTTGTGACGACGGAGCTGGAAATGCTTACGTCAAAGGTGTGGGAAAATGTTCAAAACAGGTCAGGGGTGTAAATCCTGCATCAGGATGTTTGAAAACCAAAATTAGTTTCTGCTTTTTGTTTCAGACCTCCAGTGGATTAGCATTCAGGATCTGGGAGAAGCCTATAAACTTCTCCAGTTTGGAAATAAAAACAGAASTGCCGCAGCCACTAAAATCAACCAGTCGTCCAGCAGAAGGTGAAGTAAATATTTTCTTGCTTTATTTCAGCTATTAAAATCTTTATATTTTTTTTCTGTCATAGCCACAGCATTTTTACCATGAAGCTCCTGAAGATTGATGGACAAGCAGTGAAAAAGATCTCAGAGTAAGTAGAACTTTGAGACATAGATGAGAGACTCTTACAATCTTAACTTTATGATGTTTACGTGTTTTTTTTTTTTTTTAATGTGTAGTAATTTTGAGGGACCATTTAATGTTTAAAGTGTTGGAACTTTTAGATGACAGGTGGCTAATTAGATTGTACACTGCAAAAAAATGTCCATCTAACCAAGTTTTAAAACCTTATATCAGCCAAAAAAATCTTTTTGATCTTGTTTTGAGACTGATTTACTAAACAAGAACTGATTGTGCAAGAATAACAATCTTGTTTTCAGAATGTGTAAGATTATTTGTCTTAGCCTGAAAATTTGACTCATTCAGTCAAAAATAATTCGGTCAAAAATTTCTGCCAATAAAGTAAGACTTTTTAAAGATTTTCGAAATACTTTTTTTTCCTTCAAGAATCTTACCAAGTAAAATTTTCTTACTCCATTGGCAGAAATTTCTGACTGAATTTCAGTCAAATTTTCCAGCTAACAAGACAAATAATCTTACACATTAGTTACACAATCAGTTCTTGTTTAGTAAATCAGTCTCAAAACGAGATCAAAAAGACTATTTGGCTGATATAAGATTTTTAAACTTGGTTAGACGGACAGTTTTTGCAGTGTGTTTCAGCTCAGTCATGCTCACCAACCTCTCATCATGATGCTGCCGCCACTGTGCTTCACTGTTTGCAGCATGATGTTAAATGCTGTCTTTGGACAAATTAAGGTCTATGCAGCTTCTATCTCTGTCGCGGGTCTTTCACTTCCTAGTTGTATGATAAATGCTCTCTTGAGGTCTTGGCAGACTTCCTGTTGTGGCATCTTTTGTAGGACAACAAAACAGGTGGTTAATATACTGTATGTGGTGTTTCTCAGGTTCTCTCTCTGTGACTTGGCTGGATCAGAACGGTGCCACAAAGCCAGGACATTTGGAGAGCGGCTGAAGGAGGCCGGGAACATCAACAACTCCCTCCTTATTCTAGGAAAATGCATCACTGCCCTACGCAGCCATCAGATGGACAGGTACAGGAAGTAATCAGCAGCCCTTAATGATCTGTCTGTAGCACATTATATGCTTGTTTTTTATTTTATTTATTTTTTGTCAGATCAAAAAACTACATCCCCTTCAGAGAAAGCAAACTYACCAAGCTCTTCCAAGCCTTTTTCTGTGGCAAGGGAAAAGCCTCAATGATCGTCAACATTAACCAGTGTGCATCTACCTATGATGAGATGCTCCACGTTATGAAATTCTCAGCTGTCACCAAACAGGTTGGCATGAGCATCTAGAGAGATGAAACATGACGAGATGAAGATWGAATTTTTTAAAAAAATTTTAAATAGGTGGTTCAGGTGATTCCAGACAAACGTGTGGAGTCACAGAGTCCTTGTCTGTTTGGTCGAGACGGGAAGCTGCTCCTGAGGAACGGGGTGATTGATGACCAGATCGTTGAGAGCTTCCTGTCTGATGAGGAGCTGCTGGATGAAGATGAGGCTGATGTATCTCTGCTGCCACAAAGGGTACAACTTATTTTATGCATTCTGTTAGATCAACTCCAACAGTAAACAAAAATTTAAGCTGCATTCCAGTAGTCCTGGGAAGTGGTAATTTCCCTGTTCCCACTGATGGATTAGAACAGGAAAACCTCCTACTTAAAGTGGTAATATTCCACTGGTATAGTGGAAGAAATGAAACTGCCTCCAGTTTTGATTTCAAGATGGTGGCTACTCGCAGCTTTAGAAAGTTAACTCCACAACTTTTACTATTTTTCTATCTTAATTTTTTGTGCATGTTTAATCACTCGCACAAGTAGTGTTTTTCTGTGCAATACTGTAMGTGTTAAAATCAATGTTTACTTGCATGATGTATAGAGTACAGCTCTCTTTTTGTCAATGTTTATATTGTAGCAGTGTTATAGCTAGGTTAGCGGCAACAATACAATCACCTGCCGGCTAACTGGAATGCAGTTTCATATGGTTTGTTGGAAAATAACGTCACTACCAGTTCCCGGAATACGATGTAAACAGAACACAGCATCAATCTAGAGGCTAAGTACTCAGTGGATCCCCTTCACATTTTGCAACATTAAATTGCAACTAAATACCACAGCTACAVACTCCACCCCACCAAAAAAAAAAAAAAAAAAACCACTCAATGCACATTAACCCAAAACGACAAAATGGCAAGTGTAAAATGTAATGATACGCAGGGTTTCTTATAAATTTAAAAAAACAGAGTTCGATGCAACGGACTTGGCTCGGCTCAGAGGATTTTCTGCCATTCCATGTAAATCCCTTTGAGCTCAGTCCTGTTGGATGGCAACTATTGGAGCCATTTTTACGTCACTCCAGATACAAATTAACTTTAAACTGATACAAATCTAATTAGTCATAACTTTAACTGCACTTAGAATATTACAAAATGTAAATTTCCTAAAAGCTCTATTTTTTGTAGTTTCTGTGCTTTGAGTCTTAGTTACAGCAAACAAAAAATATAAACGCAACACTTTTGTTTATCCACTCAGTTCTAGTTTCCTTTCACTGCTCCATCTGAGATTTCTCCCATAGACAAGGATTTAATTGGTAGAATTTCAACTGGGCCAATCGGAAAACAGAAGTAGTGATTGAGGACATAGATTTTTCAGCGCCCTTTAAGTCTGCCTGTAGTTTAGCAATGGCAGCAGAGGAAGTGAATGAAGCCATTCAGTGTTGACAAGGCTTCATATTTAAATTTGTCTCTCAAAGCCTGCAGCACTCATGTACAGCCATCTCATTTGGTGCGGTACTTCTCTATTCCCAGTAGGGGATGACTGTTTACTGCACACCCAATTTCCGGTTAGCTTCCTTCAGTTGAGCTGGCGCACTACATATGTCATGACCAAATGTTAACTATCTAATTGTTTTAAACTTCAACAGAGTCCACTCCTCCAGCAAGCAATCATTTCTCAATAGCAGTGTCCAGACCCTCTGTACGAAGCAAAGCGTGGAACAATGGGCTGGTTTTTACCAGGCAAAGTTCCTGCGAACTTCCATCCATCAGCTTCACACAGCTATTCAAGAGGGGTGGACCACCATTCCACTAGCCTGGCCCTTGCCTTCCTACGCAGTTACGCTCAATTCTAGTTTCCCTTCACTGCTCTGTCTGGGATTTCTCCCATAGACAAGGATTTCTTTGGGAGCATTTCATTCGGGCCAATCAGAACAGAACATAGATTTTCTGCGCAGTGTCTGCTTGGAGTTTATTTTACCTGGGCCAGTCGGCAAACAGAAGGTGACGTTTTGAACGTCGATTTTCTGCGGAGTGTCCACTAGTTTATTAATGGCAGTGGAGGAAGTAAATGAAGCCAGTCCATGTTAAGGCTTCCAAATTAAATTAAATTTGTCTGACAAAGCAGCAGCTCTCATTTATAGTAGTCTCGTTCGGCTCGGTACTTCTCTCCCCTCAGTAGGGTTGTTTACAGCACACACGATTTTCTGTTAGCTTCTTAGCTTAGCCTCCTTCACAGTGACGTGTCATGGCCAACCAATCCAATCATTTTAAACTTCAGCAGAGGCCACGCCTCCAGAAAGAATTGCTTCTCCATAGCAGAGAGTCCAGACCTTGTACGAAGCAAAGTGAAGGACAAGGGTCTGGTTTTTACAGACTACCATTCCACATGCCACAACCTGATCAACTATGAGCGAAGGAGATGTGTTGCACTGTATGAGGGGAATGGTGGTCACACCAGATACTGACTGGTTTTCAGACCAGTTTTCAGTTTCGTTCAGTGTAGAACCTTGTGTACCAGTGTAGAAAGTTGAACCTTTGTCCCAGTCAGGGTATCACTCCACAACATGATTGTTTTATTTGAACATGCCTGGTTTCATTCAGACCCATTATATAAAATCTTGAGACAAAACCATTCAGGCTTGGTTTTATCAGACTAAAGAACCTTGTTCCTCAATCAGTCTTTTTTTAGTATTTAGATGTTTGGTCTTGATTGGCTTCTGTGGATCCACTCTACCATTAAACCTGGACCATTGAGAGGTCTGCAGACAGATTGATGCTGCGTTCACACCGAACACGATTTCAGCTTCAAAATCGCAGCCAACTCTGAAGTTTGAAGCTTGTGCACTTTGAGGTCAGACGCAGGACAGCTGCGCTGCACGGCGACAGCCTCCCCGCC
>NW_013953196.1:150879-152586 GCF_001266775.1 Austrofundulus limnaeus
GTGTGAACGCACCATGAGCCTTGTCACCAGCCTCACTGAAGCTCCTTCTCCACTGCCTTTTAAGCTGTTCTCATTGGTTCAGCCTCGGCCAAACATATCTCCATTTCCGGCCCAGCCACACTTGTWGTGGTTCCAGGAGAGTGAAACCTCGTATTACCAGTTTAAACAATTTTGACATCAGGACACTGCTGCCTGTGAATTGMCTGAGCCAAGGCAGCGCCGGCGAGCTACACCTATGAATTGTTCCTGGRAAGAGGTGGAGACGAGCGCCTACACTGCAAAAACTGTCCATTTAACAAAGTTTTAAAATCTTATATCCAGCCAAAAAGCCTTTTTGATCTTGTTGAGACTGATTTACTAAACAAGAACTGACTGTGTGTAAGAGTGTTTTCAGAAAGTGTAAGATGCGTCTTAGTCTGAAAATTTGACTCAAGTAAAAAATTGTCTGCCAATGAAGTAAGAAAATTTTACTCGGTAAGATTCTTGAAATAGGAAAAAATTGAGTCAAATCAAGTATTTCAAGAAGTCTTACCAAGTAAAATTTTCTAACTCCACTGGCAGACATTTTGACTTAATTTGAGTCAACTTTTCAAGCTAACAAGACAAATAATCTTACACATTCTGAAAACAAGATBATTATTCTTACACAATCAGTTCTTGATTAGTAAATTGGTCTCAAAACRAGATCAAAAAGAYTTTTKGSYKGATAKAARRTTTTAAAACTTGGTTAGGTGGACATTTCTTTGCAGTGTACAGAGTGAGGGACACACTGACATGGACAATCACACACCTGAGATGGACCGAACAGAATGAGACTTGACAACTGAAGGAGCTTAAGGCCCAATTGGACTTCATTGTTGTCTTGTTGTCTTCCCTCCCCAGGAGCTGCTGAATATCATAGAGGTTCTACAAACCAAACTCATTGCTGAGCGAAAAAAGAACTTGGTGCAGGAAATGGAAATACGGAAAGAAATGGGTGATGCCTGGCAGCAAATGATCCTGGAGACTGAGGAGCTCCACAGGTACGTTAATTTTTATGTTTAGGAATAAGATTTGTCCTGTAATTACGTTTATGATCATCTTTTGAAGTCAAGAGATTGAGGAGCTGAAGGAGCGCCACACAGAAAGACTAGAGAGCACATTTGAGATGTTCAAAGATGCAATCAAAAAGCACTCCTACCAGTGTGCCATGAATGACCTGGAAGACAACTACGTATCGCTGGATGAGTTTACCGCTGAGCAGGAGAAAGTAGAAGTAGGTTTCTATTAAATTCTTGCAGGCAGTGCTACAGCTAGCTACTGTTAAGCATGGAAATCAATTTCTTATGTATAAAGCTCTTAAAACATCTTTGAATCTGTCAGTGGGTCTTTTCAGATGTGTCTATTAATCAAATGGTTTTTGTGTTCTGCTGCTGGTGAAGGCCCTCGAGYGTAAAGTGTCCGAGTTGGAGAACTTGTTGTCCAGATACAAASGTGAGATTCTCGCAGTGGAGCAGTCCTGCCAGATGGAACTATCTCCCGATGTTGGCGAAGCAGGTTGACTTTTATTCTTCAGCTTCAGCTCAAGATTTGATCAAAAATAAAAGCCAGAATAATAAGAATTTTTGTCTCCTCAGATGATAGATTCCAACAACTTTACAAAGAGAAATGTGTCATGGAGCAAATGTGTAACAACAATCAGCAGGTAAAATAAATAAATAAATAAAT
>NW_013953196.1:156088-157289 GCF_001266775.1 Austrofundulus limnaeus
AACAAATTTTTAAAAATATACAACCACAATCGTTTTCAGTATTTCTTCATATAAAACTGAAATATTACCCCTCCCTACTGTTAAGTCATGCATAGCAAAGCATATAAGTTGTTTACTAATCAAARTCAGAAGAGGATTTTTTTTCTTAACCATGGCAATGTAAATAAGGCTTCCTCATGAGGTTCAGTATCCGCTAACAAATTTCACAGGAGGAGCTGCCTGAAGTCAGCTGGGACCACAGTTGGTAACGTGCCACACTGGACTGAAATCTCAGCACCTGCAACATTGAATGAATTCTTTTAATATCCATGTGACCAGCTATTTTTGAAGAGAGCTTTTGAATTTGAACCCAAACAAACAATTCCTAGCTGACCAATTTCACTGCATTGKATGTCACCGCCAAGCCAATAAGAGGCCGAAGAAGCATGTTAATCAAGTTGCCAAACATTAGCCAAGAAACCTAAAGGATTTATAACTTTTTGAAAAGAGTCGGCCCAATCCCCTCCGGAGATGTTTGTAAGCTGAGGCTTTTTCAGCAAAGGTGTCTTTATGTTTTTGCTTGGATTTTCAAAAACTTATTTTCCCCTCAGCTGAGCAACGCTTTCAAATGTTGAACTATTTAATGGAAAATGTTGAACTTTTTTTAATCCCCTTTTTCCACTTGCAGTCACAGTCTATGCAGGATGTCCTGCAGCAGAATGTTGAGAAGGACCAGGAGATTGCTCTGTTGAAGGATCAACTTGCCGAGATCTCCCAGAAGTCTCCTCCTGTGAAAGCCAAGCGGGGTCTACTCGCAAACATCAAGGAGGCTGTGGCGACACCTCAAAAAGTTCGGATGACCCGAAGGAAAACGTCCAAGAAACCAAATGACTAAAAATTCCAAGGCAGCTGCGCTTCAGATTTTAACACCCACTTTTTTTAAAATTGTTGTTGTTTTTAAATGTTTTTATGTCAATAAAATTGGTTTCAAATTTTTTTATAGTTCCACACCATCCTTTCATTTTTTTAAAATACCTCTGCTGCTTCAGACTCACCCATTTGTCTTTTTATAAGTAGTCTTGATTCTCGTCTTGGTGGTTCCAAGTCTGGGGAGGGCCATCACAGCAACGGTGCGCAGCGCTGCGCTGCGGCTTCTGAATAAATGAAAATGATTTAACACAGTTGTTTATACTTTTAGCAGCTCTTTTTATTCCACAGCTGA
>NW_013953196.1:157977-162754 GCF_001266775.1 Austrofundulus limnaeus
CCCCCCCCCCCCCCCCCCCCCCTCCAGTTCAAAAATCGTATCTGTGCCCCTGAGAGCAGCAGCTCTACTCTGAGTCCCTCCCAGATGACCGAGCTGCTCACCCTATGTCTAAGGGAGAGCCCAGACACCCTGCAGAGGAAACTTATTTTGGCCAACTGTATCCATGATCTTTGGATCTTCTTTCGGTCACTATTTAAAGCTCGTGACCATAGATGAGGGTAGGAACGTAAACCGACCGGTAAATCAAGAGCTTCGTCTTTTGGCTCAGCTCTTGCTTCACCATGACAGATTGGTACAGCGCTCGCATTACTGCAGATGCAGCACCAATCCACCTATCCATCGCATCAGCCCGGATCCTCATCCTGGCTGCTTCTCAGTCGACTGCGAACCGCTCCAGTGAGAGCTGAAGATSACTATCAGATGAAGCCAATAGGACCACATCATCCGCAAACAGCAGAGATGCAATCCTCACCCTGGATTTACACTAGATACAACTCTGCTGTGCTGCAGTTCGCAGCTGTTCATTTACACCCCAATTTATACAGCGTCCACTCAGCTCTGCTCTGGTGTGATGCACAGAGGAGGGAGTGTGTGCAGCAAGGAGATTGCGTGATAATATCAGTGATAAATGTAGAAGTCTGAGCAGAAAATAATTAATTCTGTGAATGACAAACTCCAAACACTGCTGAAAACATTGAAATAAACACTTTTGATATCTGGTTGAAACTGTATCACTGTCGTCTTTTTGAAACTTCTGATTTCAAAATAAAATCCACGTGTATCATGTGTGTACACATGTGCTTCATGCTGTATGTTGCCATCTGCTTCCCAAACAGAACAATACATTCTGACAGCATTTGTGTAGAAATACAGTATATCCATATATTGTTTAAAATAGCTGGAATTTTGACATAATTAGTCTGCCTTATGGTGTCTTATTTTTGAAAATATGGATGCTGTGCTTGTTCCTTTTTCTGTTGGTGCGATGTGATCTCTGTAGACTGACTCCACAGAGCAGCTCTGGCGTTGGGCAAAAATAGGATCGGCTCTAATTTTGGCAGATCGCCATACGCTCACCACCAGCATGCAGAGCCAGTATAAAAACTCCCATTGATTATAATGGCTGCGTATTTGCTGTGTAAGTCAGACCACAGCACAGTGGAGCTGCATCTAGTGTAAATTAGGGGTAAAGTCCCCAAAAAGGATCCCCTCAACACCTTTGCTGCACCTAGACATTCTGTCCATAAAAGTTATTAACAGAAACAGTGACAAAGGGCAACCTTGGCAGAGTCCAGCTCTCAGAGTTTTTCTACTGGCAATGCGGATGTAACCAGTGTGTATTTTGTACTTTGTTATAATTACACAAAATGTTATGTTAAGATAGTTTTTATACCTGGCTGTAAACACAATGAAAACCACTGTAAATGTAGGCATGTGGCCTTGTGATTGAAGCCCCTCCTTACTTCTTCTTCTGTGGAATTATTTTGTTAAATTGTTGGTACACCAAGAATTTAACTTTTGAATCTTGTCCTGTGGGAGAGGTGGGTGCTATTGATTTTTCATCAATATACATCAGATGTATTATGTGCATTTTTGTTATTGTCAATGTAAAATTTATACCGTATTCACCCTGTAATGTGAATATTTGAGTGAATTTATGACTGTGGAGTGACAGGATGTGATTTTAGTTTTGTTTTATATTTTTGTTTTATGTAGGACTTGGAGCGGGCAGATCATAACGTGATTGCTTTTCTGTTTATTGTTCTCATCAGAATAAATGGGGAAACAGCTTCTCCAAAGACGACCAGTGTCATGGCAAATTATTTCTCCATAACCAGCACAAAAGCAGCAGAAAACATCCGGTTACACGGACCAAAGTCTGGCACCAGTTGTACAGGGACCCAACAGCCCATAACGTCCCATAATAATCAATGGGCCTGGTACCCCATACTCCCAGAGTACCCCCGACAGGAGTCCCCGAGGGACACGGTCAAACGCCTTCTCCAAGTCCACAAAACACATGTAGACTGGTTGAATGAACTCCCRTGCACCCTCCAGGACCCTGCTGAGGGTGTAGAACTGGTCCGCTGTTCCACGACCAGGACAAAAACCACATTGCTSTCCTTGAATCTGAGATTTGTCTATCCGACGGATATTTCTGGTCCACGCAAAGATCAATTTTTTTCGTCCGCATCCGTGGTGTCACACATTAAACTGCCCAGCGAGTTCTCATCGAACTATTTTGGATGCGACACCAAGTAGATAAAGTTGAGAATCAGTGTCATTTGTGAACAAAATTGTAATGAATGGGGAAACGAGTTTCACAGAGTTGCCTGACACCAGAGCAGTTTTAAGGATTTTATTGACAAACAGGAAGCTGGATCTGGATACACACGTCAAGGGGACCAGGAGCTTTAAACAATAGAGGATTAGGTTGGTGGCTGGGTTAAACTGAGAAGCAGATTTTGCATTGAATGAAGCCACTAACCTTTTAAGGGAACGCTTGGTTCTGAATGAACTCCTGAATGACATGGACAGCCTCGTGTGAAGTCCCTTGTTACTTCCGGGTTTGTGGTGAGGCCTCCGATGGAACTTGGAGGTTYGGGGATTATCCGTGGAACAGGCAGGGGTCATACACAAATGGTCAGAGAGCAGGACCAGGTTTGGAGGAGCAGACATCTCGTGGTCGGGGAAAACAGGCGAGGGTCATAATCCGGGAATCCAATGGCTGGACAAATCCGAGGAGGGCGAGAGCAGGAGATGTAAATCCAAATTCCAAAACCAGGGTCGAAATCTGTGAGGCTGATGACTGAACAAATCCGACAAGGGCTGAGGCAGGAGACGTGAGACCAATAACCAGAAGTAGGATCGTAACGAGGCAGGCAAGACGAGACATGGACGCTGGACAACTACTAGGCATAACCGTTTATAAATATGGCACTGAAGCTGTGGGTGAGTGGACCTTAAATACTAGTGAGAACAGGTGAGTGGCATGACGCTGATTACTTAGCTTTCTGTGTATTGATTGTTCTATGTTTTTCAATTGTAGAAATAAATGTGTTGTTCAAAATGTTATGTCTAAATAAAAAAAAGAATCCACTGGATTCTTCTCAAAACTTTATTCTCAATCTCCTGACTCCAATCAGGTTCACAGTACAGCACTGTGCACAGGCCTTAGCGTAAGACCTCAGGCTGTATCTGAAAACCCAAACAAAACAGCCCAGTCTGTCCAGGCTGGATCTAAGCAGAGACTCCAAAACACTTGTAACAACCTGGGGTTGCACCAAATTATTTTAGTTCATTGTTTCACCTGTTTCCACCTCCATCTAATTGTTATTGTGATCACCTGTGTAAGCCACAGTGACGCTCCTTTAAGATCCGCCCACACKCGGTGTGTGTAGTGTTCGTTTCACTTGCTGGCAAGACCCAAGTGAGCAGCAGATCCCAGTACCTGCGTTATATTGAAGAAAGTTCCAGAAACGAAGCATTAATCCCTCTGAGGACTGAAYTTGGTTACCCATCGTGRAGTTGTGGATTTAACAAACTGCTGTAGCCGAACCGTCAACAAAAACAAAGAAAAACTGCTGGAAAGGACGCGGAAAAGCTTTGTCACCCGACGTCTTTCCTTACAGCAGGCGCATCCCGATGACGCAACGTTCGTTGCCAGGCCACTTCACTAAATCACAAAACTTATATCACACCAGTCGACCAAAACACACTCAACTAAAAATTCCTGGATATGGAGTTTTTTTTGGTAGGAGTGTTTTATTTTACGGGTGTAGTTTTGTTTTTGTATTTGTATAGAGTGTATTATTTTTGTCTAAGTTTAACCTTAACATACCTGCTTGTGGAGCCAAGCCCTCATTTTTGTGTGTGGAGTAAAGTCTTCACTTTTTGTGCTTGTATGGCCAAGTCATCATCATCTTCTTGCTTGTGGAGCCAAGCTGGAAGTTTGCACTGTTTTCACTCATTTACAGGCCAGCGGTCACTCTTTCAGAGATGAGGATGTTCTCATTCTTGATAGAGAGGAACGTTGGTTTGAGAGAGGAGTAAAAGAAGCCATTTTTGTGAAGAAAGACCGTCCATCATTAAACAGAGGTGGAGGCCTCCGTTTTCAGTTGTCCCCCTCCTACAGCGCGGCTATTGCCAGTATCACTCCACCCCCTGTTAACAATAGGTGCTAATTAGGTGTCAACGATAGCCATGTGATGTGAGTATCAGTCACATAGAGGCAAGTGCTTAAAAGCCTGAATTTTGCCTGAAACTCTCAGACTGAAGAAGTCTCTTGGAGGAGAGACGAAACGTTTCATTAGAGAAGAACCCGTCCAGAAGACCTATACAATTTTTTTCTTTTTGCTTATCGTAACATATAAAACAATATCAGAAAAAACACTCACCCTGGCAAAAAACAAACGATAATCATCATGGAGCTGTTTGGTACCGAGGTTTTGGACCCACCCGCTGAATAAAAAAGTTCTACACCTCCCGATGTTTACGTGCTTTCATCAGCAGTTCGGTGTAGTTAGCATCCACCCAGTTAGCGCCGCACCGTCTTCCCTGGCAGACCGGTAACGGGACCGTAGAGTCYGCTCGGTGCTCGATCTTCTTCTCTTCCCTCTTATTATCAAAATACTGAATCACCTGATGGTGGTCAGAGGGTCCGGTGGCGCCGATGCATGGCAGCCCCACCTCTGTCAGTGCGCCCCAGGGCAACTGTGGCTACAGTGTAGTTTGCCATCATCAGTGTGTGAATGTGAGTGTGAATGGGTGAATGTCT